>NC_049992.1:17331360-17351616 GCF_000003815.2 Branchiostoma floridae | reverse complement strand
GCCTAATGTGAGGGGGGCATTACTCGCCGTGCCCCCGACGCTGTACCATTGTCAAAGGCACCTTATCACTTCACCCAGGGGTAAAAATGGGTACCTGACGTCTGTCGGGGAGAAAAAAAGACTACCTTTACCTTCTGTCTGTACTTTGGTTGTGGCACTGTTACATAACGTGACTAGCTTGAGTGCAGTGCTACATTGTCCTTGTCTGTCAAAAAGCAAAATTTAAAAAAATGTCGCACTGCGACCTCACTGCGACATACATTAGATTCGTGTAGCCCTTGATCTTGACTTCATGATTAAAATATCATGCAAAAATGTTAAAACATGACCGAAAACACAAGGAAATGCACAAAGCGTTAAAAAATTCATCTATGAAATTCACTTAGAACCCTGCCAAATGGCAACGTCCCAGCTCAGTTGCAGCGAGTTCGCAGCGCAGTCGCATGAGGTCGCCACCCTATAGCTAATAGAATGGTGATGTCGTATCGCTGTCTAGTGTAGACGCAGGCTCAATAAAGAACCTGCTTCTACTCTCATAGATATGATATCACAAATGGGTTTTTCCACTTAGTCTATATGCGATATAGCCAACCCTTCCATTTCAACGTATTATTATCGCCCTTAGGTAAACCGCTCTGTCTCAGATTGACTGACAACATTAGCGCCTGTAGTGACGATATAAATTTGAAGAATTACTGACAATTTGGACACCAAAGGCCATGTCGACTGAAGAGCACTTTGAACAGGGACAGAGGGCGCCACTATCTTAGACCTGTGTATAACTGTGTTTTGCCACGTGACGATGTCCATCAAACGTCATGTGACAGAGAAACTCCAAGATGAGACCTCGGGTTGACAGAGAGACAGAGTTCGTCTCGAACAAAAAAAATTTGATGCCAGCGTGCGGATTAAAAAGTTTGACGAAAAAATGTTGCCTTCATTATAAAATCTAAGTAGCCAGGAAGGTTGAACAATTTCATATGACTGAACACATATAGTATTCCGAACAACAATTAGCTGATTACCAAGTGAAGACTTACATATTGTGCGAGACTGCACTGCACTCTGTAGTCGAGGTCTGGATAGACTCAATTGATAAAAAACAACAAACAAGTGTGATATTCTGTGACTTATCCAGAGCCTTGACACTCTAAACCACGACATACTGTTGAGTAAACTCAAAGCCTACGGTGTCAACGAAAGGGCTTGTAGTTGGTTTAAATCGTACCTCACAGGTAGACTGCAATGCACATGTGTCAACTCAGTCCTATCTGACACGTCTTGCGTGACTTGTGGAGTTCCTCAGGGGTCCATTCTTGTTCCCCTCCTTTTTATTGTATATATCAACGACCTGCCAAACTGTTTACAGTCATGTAGAGTAGCTATGTACGCGGACGACACCATCGTGTACTTCTCCCATCGCAGCATACAGACAATTCAGGAGACCCTACAGAATGACTGCAACCGCCTCATGCACTGGTTCGTCGCCAACAAACTATCCTTAAACCCTTCAAAATGCAAATCAATGTTGGTTGGGTCACAGAAGTCCAAAGCTACTGACCAGTCACTACAGCTCCTTCTAGATGATACTGAACTGGAGCAGGTGGACACTTTTAAGTATTTAGGAGTTGTTATAGACAAGGCCCTGCAGTGGAACTACCACTTTCTCCACATTAGCAAAAAGCTGTCTAAGATAATCGGCATCATGAAATGCCTAAAGCCATATCTGAACAGGCAAGCGCTATTGACAATTTATACTACACTATTCCTCCTGCACATTCAATATTGTAGCACCATATGGGACCAGGGAGGGAAGGGGGGCATTGACAAACTACAAAAGTTGCAACACAGGGCGGGCAGGGTAGTGCTAGGGTGCGACCACCACACTCCAAGAGAGACCATTCTGAACACACTGGGCTGGACCCCTGTAGCGCAGCATCACAAGAGAAATAAGGCTGTCTTCATGTTCAAAGCACTCAATGGAATGTCTCCTCCACACATTTCCCAACTCTTCACCACATCTGCTGAAACACACTCACACCACACCCGGCACAGTACACAGGGGGGGGCTTCAACTACCCAAAACACGTCTACAATACAAGAAAAAGTCTCTCTCGTTCTCCGGCGCATCCCTGTGGAACTCGCTACCTCCACACTTAAGAGCAACAGCATCCATCTCCACCTTCAAAACCATATACAAAACAGAATACCACATGGTCTAAAACGTAACTATTATGTCTTTTCTTGTTTCACATTGGTATGCAAATCTCTATTCATTTCCATTTATTTCATTTTGATAATGATTTCGAGTTATATTATGCTTACGTTGTATAATTGATTTGTTTTACTTTATCATTTGTATGCCAAGTTGTGTTAATTTTCGTTAGTACCCCAGGGAACTTTGAAAAACGCCTAAATAGGCGATATGTATCCCCGGTTAAATAAAAATAAACAAACAAACAAACATATTGAGATGCTTATTATGCAAATTAACAGCAAATTTACATAATCAATGAGGAAAGTTTACAAATCCACTTCTTTCCATGATAGGACTTTCAAACTTGTCACATATGTAACTGAGAAAAAGATGTTTATGTTTTTGGTATTTTTTGTGGGTTTGTGGGGAACACATGTTCATGCAGTCGTGTTTTTTTTTTTAGTCTTGAACAAAGGCATGATTATTTGGCGAAGGAATGTGTTCGTGGAACTCTAGTTCTTCATTTTGTTCTTTTACATCTTCTTTCATTATCATCATCATCATTATTCATCCTTTACACATCCTCTATATATCATCATTATTCATCCTCTATACATTATACATCTTCTTTGACCTTGAAATATTCTATGACATTTGCATACGTTTTCAAATATTTGCTTTTTCACTCCACGATATGCATTTGCTTATTTTAAAGCTGCTTTGTACGATTTGCAGTATGATTGCAAACTTTTTTTTAGCTTTGGAAACGACCAAAAATTGCTGCGTTCACTGATATATCCATATAATCAAATCAACATAGTCTAACATAAGGAAAATAAAAATCTCGTCCTGTCTTGCAGATTTATAAGACAAGGATTTCCGCACATAGGTCCATCCTTTTACTGAGATTCGTTTCTTTTATTGTAAATCGAAGAGAAGGCTATCTCCGAACGGTATATATTGAACAACACATAAAATAAACGGCTGGATATGCTCTATATGATAACCTGAAAATAAGTAAGAAATCACTTTTATATCATTCACGGGATGCTTGAATATAGATGTCTATAGTTGAGCGATTTTTTCAAGGACAAACATTACCCAAAATACACCCCTTGGGATTCATGTTCTGCTATTGCTTTCTAGTCAATGATTTCTGCACTGCTCTTTTGGAAGTATGTAAAGAAGGACTACGTATGTATACACTGTTGACTTTGAAATTTGAAGTTGAACAGAGCTCTTTGTCAAAAATCCGGTCCTCTGATTTTTTCAGGTCCAGATTTTCTCGACCTGTCCACGAAAAGGAACCGGTTTACCATTAAGATACCCACCCCTACAGCTTAAGGTGTTATCTGACTGCACTTAGGGTACTGGTGCGGCACTGCGGGGGTTCGGTTACTGCGGTACTGTTGCGTTAGTTTCGGCAATTATTTATACAATGTAATTTAGATATTGCGTAATACGTAAAAGCATGACTTCAAGACAACAAAATACACAAAACGTAAGAAAATTCGTTCTTCGTCTCCATAATTCGTTGAGTAATTTTTTTTAACCCTACAGTACATGTGGCACCAGCGCCCCAATTGTAAGTGCAGTGAGATACCACTCTTACCGTTAGAACCAACTAATAGGATCATTCTAGTGATTCCCTACGAGCCTCCCCAAACATTACTTTACAAGAGATCGCCCTCTGCTATATCTCTTGCTATTTCTCCAAGGCTGTACGTAATTCTAATTACTCAGGGGGCATCACTGTAATTAGAAAGATTACATCGCAAGGCTTAAGACCAAACCATGACCTTTAAGTAAATGTCTGAGCCTACGTCACGTCTTCTCAGAGGAGCAGTAATTTTTAGAGGTCTTTTTTGTTAGTTTAAGACCTTTTTTTTAAAACACTGTACTAGAACTAAGTGTCTTTCCTGTAGAATGGAAGACAACATACTGACATTGAGATCAGTGTTTTTTTTTTGGCTCGATCTAGCGTTATAGGGTGCGTATATATTCAAATCCGTATGAGGTCCGTATGGAAGTCTTATACCCTCTACAAGACACAACGGGTCACTGGAAAAATAGAAATTTGACAAATACAGACAGATAACATGACATGTCGACAGCGGAATTACCTGCTCGCAAACGATATTTCACGGCTCGCTTACTGCTCTGGCGTATCATGTGTCTATATTTCTCAAATTCTCCTATTTTCTGCAAGATTCTGTACGTAAAACTGTGACAAGGGTGCTAGCTATATATATTGACACCAATATCAAACAACCCATTACCAAGTTATTCCCCTCTAAAGGGATGATGCAACTGCGCAGGCGGGGGAAAAATCCTGACATGCCTGCGAAATTTTGGGAATTCTTGTCAAACGGACGCACGCTATACTGTTTGGCTAGCTGCCGAGGCGTCGCCAAAAAGACCGAAAATGAATGTCACTAGAAGACAGAAAAAAATATCCAGGCTATGCATGATGTACAGCATGACAAATAAATTCGATAAATGTACCAAACTGCTGAGTATCTTAAACCGACGCAGACAAAGAACAAGAAATGGTCATGCCATCAAGTACCAAAGTTTCCAACCAAGGATTGATTCAAATAAATTATTCTTTCTTTCTTTTCTATCACTGAGTGGAATTTGTTGCCATCATTCAAGTACAGTAGGGTATCCTCACTAAATATCTCCAACCAACATTTGCAGTCAGACGAACAAAGGTTCAACTTGACATCTATAAAACCAACCCTATTACTGCTCCCATAGCTTATCAAATATCATCCTCTTTACTATGATGACGTCAAAGAAAGATTTATACGCTTACATGGTGCAATCCTGGGTACTCATTACATGAAGAAAATTGCCTTTCCAAGTACACATTCTTTGCAAGATCCTCCCATGTTCTTATAAGATCAAGAAGTCAATGGACAGCGTGCTTTCACCATACTGATTCTAAAACAACTATATATACATATTATATATATTACATGGAAAGGAAAAATAGAAGACTTAGTACACCAAAAGTCAAACCCTTATTGAATGTTTTTTGTTTCAAATTCTGAAACAAAATTGGCCGCTACAGTTTCAAAAAAGTCGCTAGGGGCCGGCCAAACCTACACGTATTACTCTCCCTGCCAATAGCTATCTGCTATTTAAAAATCATGATCATACTCAGATCATAAGATATCAAAACGGGACTTTCCGCCGCAGTATTAGAGGGAAAGTCGCTAGGGTGACAAATATCGCAGAACTACCCATATATCAAATACCAAGACAATCCACACAAGCACTTTCGACGTATTGCATTCACAGCCGGCAGACAAACGCACTCACAGACACACGCACCCGTCAACTTAACCTAGGGCGAAGATAATGAGCAACTATTTCGATAGTGGACATTGACTTTGACCTTGACTGGATCTACAATAACCTTGGCATTTCTGTTAGATTTAAATACAATATAACATGACAGACAGGGAATGTACAAAATACTTCACGAACCTAATATATAGTTGCCCTTAGGTTATTAACTGCAAAGGACATATATCATTTATCTAGTAAGGGTATGTTTCATAAGGTGATGACTTATGCCTCATCGTTTTGGCTATGCTTGAATAAGGTGATATCTCACTGTACTTGGGGCACCGGTGCGGCACTGAGGGGTTGAGAAGATTACTCAACGAATGGCACAGATAAAGAACAAATGTTCTTAGGTTTTGTTTATTTTGTTGTCTTTCAAGTCATAATTCTACGTATTACGCAATATTCAAATCATTTATTTATTTATTCACATATATTTTGAGAGTATGAGGCAGAAAGCACAAATTGCTTATATCAAGCCTTCTACTCAAGTACATACGCATAAAACAAGAATAGTAAACCACATACATACATAAGTACAAAATGGATAACAGAAAAGTAAATTTAGACAAGACAAGTTGGTGCAAAATCAATTAGGAGGACCTGCCTGTGCAATGGATATAGGTATTGACAAGATCAAAAATGTTACAGTTCTGTTGATGTGAGAGAGATGTTGATCCTGAGGTTGAGGTGCTTTAGGTCTACTATAATATTGGAGACAGCCGATAACAAAGAACTTCTTTAGCTGGTATAGAGTGTGCAGTGTAGTAGATAATGTTCAGTTGTTTCACAATGATAGCCGCATTTACATGTAGGATAATCAATACAATGGTGTTGAAATAGATTCAAATTATGAAAAATCGGATAAAATAACACAGCAGTGCCGCAGTGAACGAACCCCGCAGTGCCGCAACAGTGTCCCAAGTACATTTTCCATCACAGTCATATCAGATTGACTATCTACCGAGCTCTATGTTAGTAGAATTCTCATAACCTCACTCATACATACTTTATCTTATCTTATGGTCCTATTATTCAGTCCGGCGGTCACTCGTGGATCTATATTACCGATCTCATAAACCCGAAAACGTTCCTCAAAACGCGTGTGAGGAGACTTATAAGTTCCTGATTACCTTATCTGTAAGCCGCCGGGGACAACGTCAAGGTAGTATCTCACTGCACTTGGGGCACTGGTGCGGCACTGAGGGGTTCGTTCATTGTGGCACTGTTGTGTTATAGTAGTATATTTTTTGTAATTTGGATATTGCGTAATACGTGAAGGTTTGACGTAGAAGGCGACAAAATGCACAAAACGTAATAAAATTCGTTCTTTATCTCTGAAATTCGCTGAATAATCTTTCGGACCCCGCAGTGCCACACCGGTGCCCCAAGTACTGTACCTTTAGACGCAGGACGGAAAAGCGGTATTAAATGATAAAGTGTACGGGTGGGAACCGGCACACCGTACCGGTACAAAACCGTTGGATCGGTCTGGATAAACTGGACCTAAGAAAACTAGTGCATCGGATTTTGGACCGATTAGAAAATGCACAGATTATACCGGCAGACATACACGTGTTTGGGGGTTTATCGTCCTAATAAAAGAAGACGAGCGAAGTAGAGGAATGTCGATAGCCATTTCACCAATTTTCTACATTCAAACTTGGTCTTGATTAGAGACATTAGTATCTTTTTACGTTTACGCCAGTAGAATTCGGATAATCCATCAAGCAGATTCATTTGTAGCAAAGTGGACATCTGATGAAGGTCAGAGTGTTCGGCCGAAAATTTATGGTGAGTTTCTTCCCTTGTGTTGGAACAAAGTTTAAACTTTTCACTATGGACAATTCTTTTTAGTATTGCCCATTCACATGTTTTTACAGATAATTAGGTCTAGGTTTCTAGGTCCGTTCCTGAACCTGGTCCTCTGGACCTGAACTGTACCTGTATCTGAATTTTCTGTACCGATACCCACTTCTAGTATGGTCCTGTGTATCTTCAAGATACGTCACCAGAAATTAAAGATTCCATTGACCATGATTTCTCTGTTATAAGATATCATATATTCTTACCTTCAATCTTTTTGGGCGGCGGCTACGTTAACGTTGTGACCGAGCGATTCCAAAGAGAGCTCAATAAAAGTTATGAATAAAAATCTAACATTTTACGCTTTGTACGTTTTGTATCTTTTCAGCACAAGCATACTTACTACATTTTGCTTGTTATTCTAACTGTGAATCCAAGGGTTACGCAAGTCCGATTTAGGTCACAACGAGATCACAGCGCAATCGCCGTACTCTCTAGTGGAATGGGGGGGAGGGGGGCACATGACCTTCACACTAGGCAGAAAATGTTGCCTTTATAGCTTATTTGCATGTAGTGAAGCGTTTACCACGGAACCGATGAGTTGTGTCTGGGTAAGATAACGGGAAGGCTTAGACTCTGCTGGCGGGCAAGATGAAGTCTATGTCCCCATGAGGCTGAGACTGTACGATGGGATTGCGTTTCAATTCAAACGGACGTCGTCTCGTGTTATACTAAACAAAGTCCCTCTCAGAAGTGACGGTGTTGAAATAGATGGTAGATACATTTTCCCTTCCTAAAGTGTGAAGGATACACAATGTCCGCCAGAGTTCACAGGGCTCACGTCTCCGTCACATAAGAAGACACATTTTCCAAAGACCTTCACCCCCCTCCCTCCCCGAAACTTGTTTTTGGAACCTACCTTTTTTTCATGTATTGTTAGACAATATTCGGCAATAACATGAGATTGCTGAGTTTGAATAGAGGGTATTTGGAGACTTTAGTGGAATACTGAATGATTTTTTTATCAGTGCAGGACTGGAAGGTATTTTATCGTATACTGTACTATGAAGTAAGTACGCATTTTTCTTCCTGAAATTATTATTCATTGCAAAATAACACTCCCGTCTGGAGTTAATGACTGTTTTAAATCAAAGACATGGCAAAAGTAGCGTCTCAAGTTTGTAATGGCCAGAGCAACCAGTGATGGAATAACCATTATTCCAGAGTAACGGCTTCTTGAGACGAAAATTGAGAACGAGTAAAGTGGTGCGAAAGGAGTAAGTGACCTGGTCCTAGGAAACATGCCAAAATTTACTTTAAATTGTGTACCGTGATTTCCTTTGATCTTACTGTTTGTGACGTTTAGAAAAGGCTTAGGAAAAATAATTGCTGGATAGTTTTGTTATGGTTGCTCGTCATCTAAACTGTTCTGGTCCTTGCTAGTGCTACGATCAAAGTTCCTGGTCTACGGGAACAAAAAAAGGGAGGTTGATCCAGAAATTTACCAAAATTATGATCACGAATGATATTACATGTGTTTACTCTCTATTTAGTACTTTTTTTACGCCGGACCCAGGTTTAGTAATGTGAACGTAACTTTATCAGTAACTACCTAATTGTTATTCAGTTGATGGCAGCTATTGCTGCAACAGCCACTTTTGCACCGAGTACTCGTAAGAAGTGTAGTCCCGACATGGCTCTGAAGCCACAAATTTGTCCCGGAAGACTGCGTGCTAGATACGGAGATACCTCTTAGCATTTACCAATAACCTTACGCGTATACGGAGTCTACTTGTCGTCGGTTTGATCTTTAACAGCGAGTTGTTGTTTTTTTTTAAATCTGGGGGTCCGGCCGTTCCCAAAAATAGCCCGGTAGCCACAAGGTGTCCTATGGACCCACGTAAGCTTATAGGGAAAACCGCCCGTAATCGGCACGATGGGGCCCCTTTTACCGTAACTGTAGCACGATGCAAGACAAATGTAGAGAACTAAAAGGAATTCTACGGTAGCTGAGAAGATTACAGACCGACGAGCGCTCTCTCTATCAAATCCAACCAGTTAGTCCTCCAGGTATACCACATTTCATTGTAAGATATTTCATCCGTCGTGCTATTACACGATAAATACGTACGGAAGCCATGAAGCAGTGAGCGCAGAGAAAAACATTGTCACACAAGAGTGGTGACCCCTTCGCATACCACCAGACGTCGATCGTACCGCATCCTCGCTGCAACATAAATTGGAGTTGTGCAACCCCTGACTTCATCATATGTTGCAAGATGAAAGTATGGCTGAAAAGATGTAAGATGTAAGTATGATATGAAAACACACAAATCGTACAAAGATGGGGGGGGGGGGCTACATTTGAAATTCGTGAGCGTTCTGTTAAATCGCTCGGTCGCAAAGAGAACGCCGCCCTAGTGGAAGAGTATGTAATGTTGCTTTTGCGCCCAAAAGCAGTTACTCAAGCAACTGGATATGATTTTGGAAACGGTAAGACGTTGCTTGAGGTGTAGCCCATCCCCTGATAATACTTGCCCTCTGGCCTACCTTAATGGCTCACAACATTTCAAAAGCAAATCTTCAACGGGGCAGAAAATTGTTTTGACAGGGACTTATCAATGATTTATGACGCTAAAGCTCTTTTTGAGGTAATACATGTAATCGTAGGCTACACGTGCCACAGCTTGTGACTATCTAGTACATTCTGGTCTAGAATGTATCTGTGGCCATGCTAATTCAAATATATGGATGGCATCCACTGGAAACGCCCAAACTAAATGTGTTTGATAAAAGAATTGGCAAGAAAAGATGCTTTTGTTATGAAATCCTAAGTGGTCAAGAAGGTTACGCAAATGGCTAACACGCATGTATGGTAGATTGATTTTTTTCTTCATTTATGTTCTGCCTCATGTCATTTTTGATTGTTTTTCTGCGCACTTTACTACATATATTTGCTCATTTTGTAGCTGTTTTTTTTACGATTTATGGTATGGTAAACTTTCTTTCAACATAATTGTATGGTGAATTTTCATACATATTATCACATCTGCATGGCCTAACTTACGCTTCATCTTTGTTGCTTCCAAGTGGGCTTATCATGAAGGCGATGTTACTAGGTTGAGACCCCCCCCCCCCTCCAAGTGTACGGGGTAAAATATTGTATATAAAGTAATTTTGTATTTTTTCTAAGTGTAAGATATCCAGACACGTCACTGAACATAATAATTATCTTGGAAAAAAATAACCACCTTCTACAAGTAAGATCAATCGTGTTTGACTACTTTCATCATTATAATCCCAATTATTTTCATCCACATGAGCTAATAGCGTGGCAATTAACGAGCACAGAAAACGTATCTTATCTTTACAAACACAGCCAACCGATCATTAGTGTACTCAGACATACGTGAACGATATCCAAGCTTGACTGCATCTCAGCGCTGTTGGAACTACGAAATTGCTTTACTTAGTCAACGATGGAATTAATGCTAAAATAGGTAAATATATAAAAGACTGCTTTGTCATAAGAAAAAATGCCGAAACTCATAATTAGACCCACTCGATTGTGATACAATATCAATGATTTAGGCTAGCTCTTATTGTTCTAGAAATTAGGATGCCAATTTCATTCTATATTCATAATCTGCATATGTACTAAGTTTGATACTTGTTTTACTAATTAGGATGATAAATTTGTTTCTTCTTCTTTTTTTGCCATACATTGTACCGTGTACGATCGTTGCGCAATAAAGTTCTTCTAATTAAATATGAATAGGAAGGGTAGATTATCTGTAACCAAATACTCTTAAGTTTGCCTTCCCATCGTCTAGCATAACAAAGTACCGCTATGTTTATTATTACTCAAACAAAATCATTTACTAGTAGATAATAACCGGCCCTTCCAACTCTGCCCTTCCACTTGCTACATAATGTAATGGAATACCACATGGTGTCTGTTTCTTTATCGGTAAATATGGTGGCCGCCGCCTAGTCAAGGTCGTTGGCCTTATTTTCTTCGAGAAGACGAAGAAAAGGGAACATTGTAGCAAAAGCAATGCTTTCCTATTCTCTAAAGGCTACGATAAAGATATATAAGACAAAGTCGAATCAGTAACGCCTTGAAACCGCAGTACTGAAAAATGTGCCTTTGTTATTTTCTTTTAGCAAACTTTAAACAAGCAAAATAATGGACGATCGCACAAAATGTATACTTAAAGCATGCTTAAAAGGCTTTGTGTTTTTACAAAATTTATACGTAAAGCATGTTTAAAACGTTTCGTTTTTTTTTTGCGAAAGTATGTTTAACGTCTGCTCTAAGACCAAATTCAATGAAGCGTGTTACAGTCAATATTTCAGAACCAGGGACATAGACAGTTATCAATGCACCCGCATTAGGGGTGGGTACCGGTACAGAAAATTCAGGTCCAGGTCCGGTTCAGGTCCAAAGGATCAGGTCCAGGTCCGGACCTGAACCTGGACCTGATGCAGTATGACTCATACCAATGGTCCATTTCACTACAAAGAAATCTGTTTGGTGGAATATTAGACTTACACTGGCGTTTTGTTTGTAAAACTTGGTAGAACTTACTATAAACTCTACTCTACTTCACTCTTGTTATTTTCTTCCACCTGCAAGCGCTAAAAAGTGTGAATGACTGATAGAATAATCTATTAATTTTCTAATCGGTCCAACATCCGGTCACCTAATTTTTTCAGGTCCGGTTTTCCTGGACCGGTCCAATAAGAAAAAACGGTTTTGTACCGGTACGCTGTACCTGTACCCAGCCCTAACCCGCATATTTTCTCCTTCCACAGTCTAGTTGTGAACTAAAAGTACGCACGGGTAAGTGAAAAGAAGGCAAGCCTGTGGAATTCTAGATTGAGCTGCACAGACATCTCAGTCTGGAGCCAGGGCGACAGATGGACACTTTTCCGCGCTTCCCTGCACTTTACCGCCAAAGCCGGCAATAACAGTCCGAGAAGATAGCGCGCTGAGAGATATGAGGAAACCATTACACAAAGGCCCGTCCTTTCTGATTCGTTTTCGGTGATTGTGACGACGGGACATTAAATAAATACTCCTTCATGCTTTCTTTTATCTGTAATGACTTTCTTACGTCTACAGCTTTAAATTTATCTTTGTCTACATTTGTATCTTTATGATTGTGTTTAAAGCAGGGGAAAATGTTGTTTTAGCTGCATTTCGAACGCTTCTTCCGCTCCAGACAGATAAGGTCGATTACCTTGTCCAGACGGCCGTTACCATGGTAACTGGTAAGGTAGCAGATACCCTGTGGTGTTCAATTACATAATGTAGCAAGCGGTAGGACAGGGTTGGGGCTGGTCAATATGGTTACTGGAAAAGAAGTAGACAACCTTTGTCTAGCTAGCCTGGTATCCAGCCATATTAAAGATCACGAGTCTCTTCTGTCTCCTGTATTTGAGAAGAGAGGACAGAAGAGACTAAGGAGCTACAGTACGGTTGGATACCAGGCTAATGTGTATCAAGTTGAAGGACAGAGCTGGTTACCATATATACTAATGCGTAGACCAAGAGACCATATGAAGTAAACATTATGTCTTTCCCTGCAGATGTAACTTTCTACTTAGTACTTGAATCTTTGCCAAAATATTTGCTATCTCTCCGACCACGTTGAGAGATGAACACAAAATTTGAAGCACCCTCGGCGAAATCATGCATTCCTCACAGAACGTTGCCAAATCATTTTGCAAGCCCACTCCCATGGATATCCAGACTACGATCTAGCTTAGTAGAAAGCGTACGTGCTCAGTCGGACATCCGTTAGCTCATTTTGTTGTAGATCCATCGTAGCGAACTGTCAGCTGCAAATGCTTGTGTTCTGATAAGAGAACACGGAAACGCGCATCATTGAGATGTGCTGGGCGTTCCATGGCCATTGATTAAGATTCATCGCCGTCAGTCCGTCTTGGTAGCGAAGTACGGGTAATCATACAAAGCGTGCCCGGGGTGTAGACGCGCAGTAAACGCTAAGCCCCGGGCGTCGCTATTATATGTTAGCACTTTGGCAAGGCTGGATGAATATGATTGTGTTCCCCTTGTATCCTTTCTGCTTTAGAATGTCGAAATACCATCTATTGTTTGTCTTCTTGTTTGTTTGCTTCATTACATGTGATGTACCCCAAGGATTCATACTTGGTCCCTTTTGTTATCCTTCTTCTTCTATCTTGGTGGGATTTTTCATGTTAGTCGTTTTTGCAATCAACAGAAAAGGAAGACGCTTTCTTCTTTTTTGGACAGTATTTATTTCGCCGTCTCATTCGATCGTATTTGACTATGCGTCCTTTTAACCCCCCTAAAACCTTCCGAGTGATGGAATCGTCCCGATCGAAATGTGAGCTACCTTAGATAGAAGAGTAAGTACGCATACTGAGGTTAGGGACGCGCCGATTCCTGTCCAGCCATGCAATTCTTAACGACTTTATCGTTTTGTAGTCTCAATCATCTTGGCGCCCGTTCAATCAATGTCCTGAGAGGCAACTGTCTCGGTTAAACATCAACGACATACAGAAATTCAGCGCGCGTCTTGCTTTCAAGAAAACTGCGAAGATATAAACGTAACGGTCATTCGTTTTACTATGTGGCGATAACGGCTTGGGCCACGCGCAACCATTGCGAATGACCTATAGTATTTTTAACCTAAGTCAAAGCTTGGAAGCAACAGATAAAATCAGAGATGAGATTCTAACACCGGACGCTCCGCTGCAGTACCACGGAAAACCGGAGTGGTTTCCAACATCTAATCATTTTCATCTTTGTCACAATCTACAAACATAACAGATACAGAACCAATAGATTCAGCCATTTGAATTATGTTGTTGTTAATCAACAGGCACACACACAGACAAACGCCTCCTAAAATGTAATAACTGGTGAATTTTAAAGAGATTAGTAAACATAAACATCACCAAACACGCCGAAGTGGAGGGTCGCGCAGGCCTTAGGACTTCGTGTTATTTTTGCAATTCAACTGCACATGTCTTTTCGCCCAAACGGGTGTCAATGGCAAGTCATTTCCAGCTACCGTTTAAGAGAAAGATGACATAGTAACTGTATACAGAAGGCGAAGAACAGAGAGGGATGGTGGAAGCTAGCGCTATAGCCTGAGTACCTTTAGGGCAGCGAGTGCTAGGAGCCCTGTAACAATCGGATGGCACCCAGGCAAGGAGGAACCATAGTCCCCGACCCTCTGGATGCGAATGGGACTAGGTAAGGGGACATAGTAATTTCTCAACGATATACAGAATATCATTCAAATGTGATATAAGAAAAGTACGAAATTGCATTGCTTTGTAATAAAGTCATTAATATGGTTTTTAGTTGTGCGCCGCGCGCATTTCTCAGAATTAGAAGATAGTAA
Source organism: Branchiostoma floridae (assembly GCF_000003815.2). Lineage (NCBI taxonomy): Eukaryota > Metazoa > Chordata > Leptocardii > Amphioxiformes > Branchiostomatidae > Branchiostoma > Branchiostoma floridae. The sequence goes on along the minus strand of NC_049992.1, from coordinate 17,336,856 downwards.
AACATCAAATTTACCAACAAGCGACTGTAATGTGTTCGAGGTACCTCTTAGAAAAAGAGAACCCTATTATACGTCCTTCCGAAAAATCAATACAGTTCAAACCAGAATGGCCTTCCCTGGATTCGAACCTGGGTCTCTCAATTACCAGCTCATTGGAACCAGGATCTCAACTGTGAGACTGCTACCAATTGAGCTACGTGGACATCCTAAAATGTACCAACAGATTATTCCAAATGAAAGAACTTTGTAGATAACCCTACCTGTACTACGATCTCGCCCAAGGCCTTCTTTCAGGTCTCGTACAAGGTAGCGGCCACCTGACGATTCAGCTAGCTGGGTCGTGCGAAGTTTACACGGCCATCTCTCGGCATCGTTTTCGCCTCTTTACTCCGCCTCTGCTGAGATTCCCCGCGGCGCGCTGACGGCGTTAACGGTCTTAAGGCGTGGCGACGCGCTTTGCAGAATTACAACGTTTACGTCGCGCGAGAGATACAAGATTGAAGGGGAGGGGGTGTGGAGGCGACGCAGTTTATCGCAATTTCGTGGAAATCTCAGCGCCTGCCTTGCACACGCTGTCTGAAGTAAAATACGACCGTTCTGGTGCTAGGTTCCCAATGAACTAGTCAGAGTCTTCATCAGTCACAGGGACGGTTCATACTTAGACTTTAGGGGTGATGTGGACTCCATTTTTCAGTCAGAACACTTTGTCATTACTTAGTTGGGTACCGGTACAGTGTACCGGTAGAAAACCGGTTTTCTTTTAAAACCGGTCCAGAACAAATGACCCTGAAAAAATCAGTGGACCGGAAATTTAATCTATTGTTAGGTATACCGTACCGTACGGTGCGAAGTCTTTCTGGACCACTTCAACTTCACACTGAAGGCAATTTTTGCCAAACTATATTTTTTCATTCGCACGTTCGCATTATCTTTGGGCTTCTCAGTGGATGTCCTCCATATGATCAAATCAACATGGCCTAAGTGATATAAGCAGCATGTTGAAGACTATGGATAACATACAAGTGATTTGTAGCACGAGCTCGAGGGTCTGTACCTTTAAAGTATGCAAATTCCCACTTACAGCAAACACAAAGACCATTTTTTGTCGAGTTTGAGAGTTTTCTTGGCTTCTTGTGGTATTGACTCTGTCTTGTCAAATCATTTCTATTTTTTCATTACTCCCTAAACCCAACCTCATCTCTACTATGATTGGGCCTTGTTGAGATCATAATATGGATGACATCCCAGCGCGCATCATTTTTTAACCGTTTCCAAAAATAAATGTAAAGTTTTCAACCTCACTGCAAATCGTAAAAAAAACAACTTCAAAATAAGCAAATTTATGCCGTGTATTTCAAAATACAATAAAATATTCCAAGGTCAATGAAGATGTAAAAGAACAAAAATAAAGAATCTATTGTTCGGTTTACTATATTCTGCATGTCCAATCATTTGTTCAACCTTTCTAACCACTTATATTTCATAATGAAGGCAACTTTTTTGTTAAACTTTTTCATTCGCAAACCCGCATCAGTTTTAGGGTCCCCATGGGCCAGTGGAAGTCATCCATATAATCATATCAACATGGCCTTATTATGTTTAGTGCTTTGGCACGTTATCCTGAACCGTGAAACGTCTTTTCACAAACAACGTTGTCGTCCCAGAACAGACAACCCTCCAGACTAATTTTCTACTCACCGTATTTCATAATAACCTTTGTAAAGAGCCGTCTGCTGTACTCAAACCTTCCTTCAACACAGCTTCACTACGACACTTTAGATTACCACATTCCTCTGGGCTCATACATTTAGATTAAAAGCACGCCTTTCTAGTGGCAATATTCATTTCGCCTAAAAGCTATCAACATCTCCATACCACTCAGGGTATACTGACTATAGGCATTTTGGATAGTGTGTACTTCAGGGCGAATTCAACATCAGTAAAAAGAGATACTTTACAATAGACGACCCTCTTACAGTCTAACCGTCTGGTCCTACAGATAAGATAAACATAAAATCCCACATTCAAAAACCGTGACCGTTTTCTGCCAATCAATTAGTTGAGAATGCCTTTTCATTCGTCAATCATGTAATTCAAGGACACGTAAATCCTCTCATAAGGATTCACCAAGGGATTTCCTTATCTGATTAATTCCGCATCTATTCTGTATCATTGTGGGGAAATTCAAGGACATGGCCATGGCGGATCGACGAATGAAGACAGGGAATTACAGTTCTTACCTAAAGAATTAGAAGAGGGAGGTTTGGAAAGATGAGCGTGACATAGGGTGTAGTCGGTCATGACTATGAACTGACTCTGAAAATGGACAATTTTCATATTTGATATTCTTACAAATACACATATACAATGTACTTTTTTTTATAAAGGGTGGCCAAATAATGATCCTTGGCAGAGTTGCTCAACAAAACAAATGCACAATCAACAAAACAGCTGAAGTATCATGAACTATAGATTGGCATAGTTTGTGATGTGATATCACTTGTGCCCGAGAGATTCTGCTAGCTTGCGAAAACGTTATCAGAATTCCAAACAGGAAAACGAAGTTCTTCTTACCCAACCATGTGGTTAATTCATTACCGTCTATGGCCTTCCTCAGAGCAATTCTGGCTGGTTCTGTTGCGAACTGCAGCTAGGTGTCGCTGCTTACAGATGCGGTCCCAAGCGTTTAACGTTTTAGCACACACATTGTACATAGATAGGTAGTGCAACGCAGTGTTTACAATGCAATAACAACGTAGGATATTTACCTATATGTACAAACCACTTGGGTATAAAGTATAGAAAGAAATTTATTATCAAATGACTTACTAACCTGACCAAACTCTTTTCTAAACAGCTGGATATCGCCAACAATCGCTCACACACACACACACATATATCACGATTAAATCCTCGGGCATGACATCATTCTGGTTTCCAACTGACCTGCAAGTCGTAAGGTTTCGCAACACAAGCCGTTCTGTCGGGTAATAAAAACTGCAGACGCTACTACTGATACCCCGTTCGTGCGAGAAACAACCCAACATATTAAAGGTAATCCCCAATATAAAACACATCATGGTTTAACGGGCTCGTTGTACTGACTGTGGTAAAAGTGCCCCAAGACAAGGTGAAGGTCTTTTGAACAAAGTCTTCTTCGTTGCACAACAACCTTTCTTTATTTCTTCAGTAAACGTTTCGGCAATCATCTGTCGTCTCTTCATCAGTACAAAAACGTTTACCGAAGAATTAAAGGAAGGTTGTGCATCGAAGAAGACTTTGTTCAATTGATCTATCAACCTGATGAAACTATTTACGGAGGTATGGGTCTTTGTTTGACTGTTTTCCCTGAAAGTACACTTGCACAATTTTGAAAAAATAAAGCAATTCTACAACTCACCATATTTCCGATTGCCTTTCTCAGTCATCTTCGACTATCTGACTCCATTGCCTTGGACACGTTACTTTTTGCGAGTGTGACGTCAGTGATGGGTCAAAGGTTGGGAAGTTGGTATATATCGCTCACCGTCGGATTAATCTTAACCACCATTTTAAGACATATCTATAGCCAATTTCAGGTAATATTGTTTCCCAATATTGTGGTTAGATTTAGGGTGAGTTATGTACAAGCTATGAATAGATTCGGGATGCTATAGCCAGTTCTTGCTTGTTGAGGCTATATTGAAGTTATACGGCGTATAGGTATCCAAATGGAATAGTTTAACGATATGCTAATCCCTTTGAGACTTATTTTCGTGAAATCGATTTGAATACAATACAAATGGAGTTCACTTGTCTCGCCGTCATTCAAAGAATGGTTCCGTAGATACTCATGGGGTGTCATGACAGATTGAACATATAAGATACAAACGTAAGCTGCTAGCACCATAGAGTGTAGCTACTTGGAGGTATTTTCTGTCTACTAGGTATATTGTTTTACCCGTCTGTGTATCTGTCTATTTGTTTGTCTGTCTGTCTATCTGTCTAGTGTCTGGTTTTTCTGTTCGTCTGTAAGTCCGTCTATCTGCCTGTCTGTCTGTCTGCCTGTCTATTTTATTTGTCTGTCTTGTCTGCCTGTCTGTCTGTCTGTCTTGTTTGCCTGTCTACTCTGTCTGTCTGTCTGTCTACTCTGTCTGTCTGTCTGTCTTGTTTGCCTGTCTACTCTGTCTGTCTGTCTGTCTTGTTTGCCTGTCTACTCTGTCTGTCTGTCTGTCTACTCTGTCTGTCTGTCTGTCTTGTTTGCCTGTCTACTCTGTCTGTCTGTCTGTCTACTCTGTCTGTCTGTCTGTCTTGTTTGCCTGTCTACTCTGTCTGTCTGTCTGTCTTGTTTGCCTGTCTACTCTGTCTGTCTGTCTGTCTACTCTGTCTGTCTGTCTGTCTTGTTTGCCTGTCTACTCTGTCTGTCTGTCTGTCTTGTTTGCCTATCTACTCTGTCTGTCTGTCTGTCTTGTTTGCCTGTCTACTCTGTCTGTCTGTCTGTCTTGTTTGCCTGTCTACTCTGTCTGTCTGTCTGTCTGTCTACTCTGTCTGTCTGTCTGTCTTGTTTGCCTGTCTACTCTGTCTGTCTGTCTGTCTGTCTTGTTTGCCTGTCTACTCTGCCTGTCTGTCTTGTCTGTCTGTATTTTTTGTTTTCTGTTTCCGTATCCGTCTGTCCGTCTGTCCGTCTTTCTGCCTTGTTATGTTCGATTCAAGAAATAGTCTTGGCGCCATCTCCAAAGTCTGCCCGATGCAACATCAGACTTTATTGAGGCGATTTCCTGAATTCTTCATGAAGTAGTGCGCCAGGTCCGTTGACCTAAATCCACCTCAGGTCTCAAGAAGTATAGCGATGCATTAAAGAGGATTGGGAGACAAATTTCTGACCTTCAAGATTCTGACTCTCCTAGCCCGTCTTCATGATACCGTATGATGAGAAGTGGGGAGGTTCAACAAATCTTCCTCCGTACATTCCTAGTGTACAAAGTGAGTTTCTCATTAGGCTGAGTCTCTTGTCAAGTAACATTTATCTTTTTATTCGCCAATATTTTCTTGCAACCACACTTACTTACGATAGACAGGTAAAACACTTCGAGAGAGGTTGGCTTTTATTTCACGGTGGGGGGGGGGGGGGGGGGCCTTAAATAATTAAACGTTGAATATGTTTTCTAATTCCAGGAAAAAAAGTTTGCCATGAAAGGAGGTTTCCCGCCCCCTTTCCACGGAAAAATGTTTTCCACTGCAAATCTCCTTTCCCGGGATTAAAAAACCTTACTCAACTATGAAGTAGGTTATGTTTTAAGCAGGGGGGCCTGACTGTCTGGCTGTCTGTCTGTCTGACTGTCTTTCCGGCGGCCTGTCTGACTGTTTGCCTGTCTTTCTGACTGCCTGTCAGACTGGGGGGGTGTTATCAGCTTTAAAAGCCTTGCATGATGGATCCCAATGATATTTGGTAGGTGGGAAGGGGTCAGGAAAACAAAGGTCAAGATCGATAATGGGCCCCCTAGTGGCTTCCTAAGG
>NC_049992.1:17272427-17330710 GCF_000003815.2 Branchiostoma floridae | reverse complement strand
ACTCTATCTGCAATGCCATTCCCGTCTAGCACACGCCTGGCCTATATCGACCTGTGTTTACATATAAATCCGCCCAACTTGTCCCTGCGACCCCTAATAAAAGTTCAGATGAAAGTCTACATATAAACACGCTGGTAAGCCGGACTCCCATTTCCTTTGAGATCAAAGGTCCGGGAGGCAATGTTGTATAGATGGGAAATTTCGTCCTGACGGTTGGCGCTCTGAATCCGGAATGTAGCGGATTGAATGTTGTGTTTTAGCCCCCCTCCCCACTCCACTGGACAGCGATCGCGTCTACATATAAAACGCTTGTAAGCTGGACTCATTTCCTCTGTGATCAAAGGTCTGGGAGGCAATGTTGTATAGATGGGAAATTTTGTCCTGACGGTTGGCGCTCTGAATCCGGAATGTAGCGGATTGAACGTTGTGTTTTTGCACCCCCTCCCCTTTCCACTAGTCGGCGACCGTGATGCGACCTCTGCGACCTAATTAGTTCGATTAACCATTGATTTCGTAATAGGAATCCATGTACCATGCAAAATGATAAAGTATGACTTAAAAGACAACAAAGCGTTAAAGATCGTTTTTACCACAAGTTGTGACAAGTTATTTCATAACGCAATTTAACAGGAAACAAGGTTAGTACATGTATTATAATATATCACATATCTGCAACCAGTCCGCCCCCTCTTCTCTTCTTTACCCAGTATCATTCTAACAAGTGAAATATTTTGTCCGTCTGCAAGATCAGATGGAAAAAAAAGTCTGATCTTAGCTGGTTTGAAATGAATTTCACACATGTCCAGCTGAGTCAAGGTCCGGCCTTGTTCTCACTTTGAGGGTTGAGTGGTGAAACGTCCCCCGCAATCACGGTAGGGCCGGTCCGTAATGGTCCGCGTGGCCTTCAGACGGCAGCAGGGCGTGTTCATCACAAGTGGGATTTTCCAGGATAGGAATCCTCTGGAAAAAGCCATCTGGATAGACCGTAGATACAGGTAAAGCAGTGGAAACTTAAAATGAGGACGAAGCATCATGGCTCTTTTTCGTTAGCTAGTGGTACATGTATACAATGCGGCTTCGCTTTGGCTGAGACTTCTCAGCAGGCTCTCTGGGTATTTTTCGTTTTTTACGGAGCCATAATACATGCAATATTTGCTGGCATGTTCATTTTGTACTGGGTTTCTTGTGTATCATAAGGAGAAAAGGCCAAGAGAGCCTGCTACATTGTTTTGTCGGAAATGGACCAAATGGACAGAGGCTACATTGGTCTGGCTCTTAAGCTAAGCACACTTGGCCGACACTACTCTTCTCGATAAGTGTGTTGGGTTCTTTTTATGCAGAAGTCGATGCTTGAGATTTACGCCTAAGCTCCCACATATATTTCTTTACGTAAGCATCCGAATGACAAATTTATTTATTGGTTTGGCTATAAAGCACGCACAGGCAGGGCTATCGGACTAACCTGTGGCTATAACAAAGGGCTAGCCCTGCTGACACAAACAGAGAAATGACAAATGCAATCCCTTGCAACATGTTCGATTTAGGGCTGACCCTATAGGATCAATATCAGGCCCATGGATCCACGGAATTTGATTCATTTGAACTGAACAAATCTTGCAGATGATAGTTCTTTAACGCGAGAAACACAAAACGTTCGACAAGCAAAATCCGAGCAAACGTTTCATGTTATTAGGACGTTTGGTTGTCTGTTTCTTGTTTGTTCCAACCTCCATCTATTCACAATAAGCTCAAATCGGCCTTATTAAAGGTCTGCTTTTCAAAGAGGCAATTCTAATATCCTTTTCCCTGGTTTCAACTGACTGAAGAGCACATCACACAAGCTGTGGCACGGATTCAATTTATCTTCTGGCAGGAACATTCAAGATCGTCAGCGATGCGTGATTGTCCTTGAACCATTTTGATACCAATCCGTATGAGAACTGGCTCTCGTTCCGGTACGGCCTAGGAACATAATATCGGCTTCCAGGGCGTGGCATTTACAACCGTGTGATTAAGATGCTCATTCTCTACGTTACCTTTTGTTTTATTTAACTATAATTCTTCTTTGACGTTAGCCCATGCTATGTTGACTGAATTATATGAGCAACATCCCATTAGAGCACCAAAACTGTACACGTATGCGTGCGAAAAAAAGTCTGGCAGTAAAATATAAGAAGCTGCATTCATTATGAAGGCGGTTAAACAACTAAAAAAACAGAGTATGATTTATCGAAAATTAGATTCTCCATTTTCCTCATTCACCACCTTTTACATTAAAGTTGGGATTGAATATAGCACCCTTAGAGGAAATTTCCATTTTGTTGACAATCATTTAAGCAATTTACGACTAGTGGTGCGTACCTAAAGCCCGGACTTGGAATTGGACCTAAAAATGTTTAGGTCCAAGTCCAAAAAAAACCTAAATGTCTGGAGCCAAGTCCGGACTTGCAAATAGCAATCTGTCATACTTATATTCCCTTTTTTCGTTCTAAACCATCTAAAACCTTCCATAGACAGTGGAATTTGCACTGGAAAAAGACATAAAACAGTTCGCGATTACACTGGCTGTCTATCATTTTCATGTATTTTTCACATTGCATTTCAATTCATGCTAACATGCAATTTTATATGCACCCCCCCACCCCCACCCCCTCACCCTTAAAAAATGCACATAATATGCAATGATGGGTTCAGGTCCGGACCTGAACCTGAACTGCTGGACCTGAATCCGGACTTGAACCTGAAATTGAGTTTAGGTACGCACCACAATTTACGACAGATATATTTCCTCATTTTTCAGCTGCCTCGTACGATTTACAGTATTGTCGAAAACGATGTTTTTAAAACTACAGGACGAAAATTGATGCTTGCGTGGATGTCATTCATCTAATCGAATCAACATAGCCTTAGCCTGTCGTTTGGATGTTGATGTATTGCATGGTCGATATTGCCCAACATGGCATTGTCCTGTAGTACAAATAGATATCGCTAGGGGTCTCTCATCACAGATTGTGCAGTTGATAACTACGCGCACAGCTTGACATTGGGAGGGTCTGTGAGGGAACGTGAGGCGAATGGTTTCCGCTAGTCGTGTGACCTAAGTGTTCGGTGAAGGATGAAGGGTACCGGAAGGCAGATCCGTCTTAAAGGAACCTCCTGCTCTAAGGAAATGGCATCCACTTCCAACCGCCATCTTGCCTGTGGGAAAAAAGTGATCGCCTCATATTTCTTTCTCTTTTTTTTTGCATCTTTTGGCAAACTGGAAAGAAGTAATGTAATGAATATATGATTCTAAATTCGTTATCAAGGATTCTGTCTTACAGACTCTGTCAAATTTTGTTTGTTTGCATTGTATATCCTGTAAACCGCCTCATGGTGTAACACACCAGGTTTGTACATGTACTGAAGATTCATCATCATCATCATCGTCGGTCGACGTGATCACACATGTTCGCACATGTTTACACACGACGGGGTGATACCGCCCCTTACGGGGTGACATACCCTTTCGCTGGCTAATTACAAGACGGGGATGCGCCAGGTCTCCCGTCTGGGTGAATGATGTAAATCACCGTGTGGCTGATACGGTATGGAGGTTCGCCAGGCCTACAACCGGGTGATTTGAAGTGAATCACCAACTCTGGACAGAGGGGTTTGCTCCAACCACACCGCACCATCGCACGTGTGGGGGTTCTTTAACGTGCATGGGGTGTGACTCTCCCCATACACGGGACCTCCATTTAACGTCCTATCCGAGGGACGACTCATTTTTCACTTGAGTAAAGTGAGGAAAGTCGTGTAAAGTGCCTTTCCCAAGGGCACAAGACCGGCAACACGGCAGTCGGATTCGAACCGGCGACCTCTCGGTTACGGGCCGAATACACTACCACTGTGCTACGCGGCCCCACTTTCAGAAGATTCAGTACAGGTTGCGTTCCCGGGCAGATTTATTTGATCCACTCACACAGGGTAGAACAGTTTTCTTTTCTTTACGTGTGGTGTTTAACGTGCTCGAGGTGTGTTACTCCTCAAACACGGGACCTCCATTCAACATCCTGTCAAAGGGCCGTCCCTTACCAAAGCTATAGCTACGTACTCTTTATCACCCGATGTGAGGAAATTGGTGTAAAGCACCTTTTTCTAAAAGGCAAAACATTGGAACATGTGATGGTATTTTTTTAATGCGGGTAGGTGTCGCAAACATGATCGTCATTTTTAATTTTTGCCACCTAGCGGCTTAATTTTCACTACACATATATGCCAACATGTGTTAAGTTTTACATTTTTACATTTACATTTGTATTTTATTCCATATCTCAGCTGCCGAATACGCCTTGGCCTTAACCAAAACTGGAGCCATGTTACACATTATGTTCGATAGTTAATGGGCTGAATAAAGTATCGAAGCATCCAAGTATTACTTCATGAGCTTTCAAAATCGTTTTGACTCGTTTGAAGACCGTTTCCGTACGCATGTCCTATCCATCATAACGACCCCTGGTCAGCACTTATTATGCTTTTAGAGGAAAACGTTATGGCGGAACGTTACTTTAGCGTCTGTAATCTGTTAATGGCTGCGCAGTGGGACGGTGGAATATAAGACCTTCCGCTTGGAGCCAAGGGCTTAAGCATGGACTTCGTTGATCCATGAGAATGTGCATTTGATTGGATGATTGGACGGGCATCCATTAGCCCCCACCAGGCCTTTCTAAGGCCATACTGATTTGATCATATGGATGACATCCAATTGCACTGCAAATTTGATGCCAGTTTGTAAAAAATAAAATCTGGAGCGAAAACCTTCGTTATGAAATCTAAATTGCCAGGAAGATTGAATAAATAACTAAACTCAGAAAACATAGTATATTGAACTCACTTTGATATTCAGTTCGTTTTCACATTTTTTAAAGACTTTGGAAGACATAACTTTACGACAAATCGTATGAATGACTTACGACATGTTTTGTAGCAATACTCAATTTCTTAATTTGTTTGAATTTCTCAGAAACCATTGTCTAAAGGGACATCATGAAAACATCTAATTCTGAATCATTAGTTTCTCAGTTTACCCTGGTATATGTCTATAAAACGAAGGCTTTTTGCCTAGCAAGGGTTTGCTTCTACAAATTCTGCAATTCCGTAGTACATTCGATAGAGGGAGCTGTTTTATGCAGTTTTTCCACTGCATCATTCCACTATGATTTTCGTCGTTTGTAAAAGGTGATTAAAGTCAGTCTCGTTGCAAATTGTCTCTTGAGACCGCAGGGGAAGTAGCTACAGGTTTTTATCCATAGTGTTTCGAAGGACGGTGTTGGAAGACGGAACCTCCCCTTATACTGTCCTCATCAAGTCAGGCATTAATTTTTACACCTTAGTGGAGTGAGGAAAGTCATGCAAAATGCATTTCTCAAGCCACAAGTTTTAGCGAGGAATGTTTGGAATTGAACCTGTGAACTTTCTATCTTGTTCCCGCTATTCTTGCCACCAGACGCCACATCACGCCCTATGCATTAAAAACTATTGATATGTTATTTTCCAGAAAAATGTTCTTGTTCTTACGAGTACATCTGTTTGAATATTCCATCCATGTTCAACAGAGAGAGTGGTGGGGATGATAACGCTTCTGTCCTTAAGCACTGAACGACTTATTACTTTTAAGACCCGAGAAGAGCCAACCTGCCCATTTCCGGGTGATTTACCCTATTTTAAGGCGCCTGTCTTTCGCGGCGCTGCCTTTGAACTACGCTTAAATCAGTTACATTACCTTCCCTACGTTGCTGAGTGGCTCATTACCTTTTGAGACGTGACCGGCAGCGTAACTGTTTATCGGTCTAAGGGAAACCGTTGACGCACCTGTCATGTTAGGCCGGAGTTTGGGTGCAGATCTATCACGTGATAGTCACGCGACTATCATGTGACCATCACATAAGTTTTGATGCGGATCTATCACGTGATAGCCACGTGACTATCATGTGACCATCACATAAGTTTTGATGCGGATCTATCACGTGATAGTCACATGGCTATCATGTGGTCTAGTGGTTAGGGTGGTTGACTTACACGAAAGGTTCTGTATCGACATATTATTTGGGCTTAAAGTCATTTAAAATCTATTTCCCCGCTTCGAGTGGAGAAAATGAGCGCCAAGCTCAACCTAGGAGTGTCCGCTCAAATGGGACGCAAAGCTGGAAGTCCAGTATTTGAGGAGAACCACACCCCTAGCACGTTAAAGAAATAGAAATGCTGGGGTCCATCCTAATGTGTGTGGATGAAACCTTACAGTACTTACTGTAAAAACCTCAAGGCGGTTTCCAGATTATTCGAAACAAACAAGCAATATATATACTGATATACATAAATAGATTCATGATGTATTTCGGATTTATAGTTTGTACTTGACCATACGAAAATACTTTTGCTGTGTCAATGAAGCTTCCGTAACTATATATATATATATTTCTTCCCATTCCCCTTGTAAGTTTTTACTAGTAAAAGTTTGGATATAGTCATGAAATACGTAGTGATTATAACGTTTATACATTAAGAAAACTTTGGGTGTATATGTGTATATGCAAATGAAATGTTAGCTTTTAAATTTCATTGTTTGATCTGGAGTATCTCAACTATATACCGGTTGTGACAGATGCTTGTGGCATAAATAAAAATACCTTTCTTTGCACTTATGCCTCGAAGGGTACGTAGGGTCATCTATAACATCACTTAACAAACACATACAGACATGTACAGAAAAATATAGACACGCGTGAAAGATATCTAGTAGTTCATGTATCACGCTAAGTTAACCGAGTAGAGTCAATTTCTTTTGCTTCTTTGTGCATGAGTGGATATGAAATTAGGTTTGTCTAAGCGCATCAAAAACAAAGATGTGTCCAATGCATCCTAATTTTCGAAGTGTGGAAACTTTTCTTTGATACAATTACAAGTTGAAACTTTTTACTGATGATACAGTTTACAAAGATTTAATGTTGGTTATTTTCCAATTCCGCCTGAAAGCAGTTTGTCATCTTCTAATTGCGTCAGAAGCAACTGGGTATGATTTTGTAACGGTCAGACGGTTTCAGTCAGTGACACTGCCTGAAACGTCTGACCGTTTCCAAAATTATATCCAGTTACATGCTTGAGTAACTGTTTTTGGAGATATACATCTGTCTTTCTAACGACATTGGCGTCGTTCTGGCGTAACGGTTAGGGTGTTTGGCCCTGGGTTCGGATCTCCTGACATGCCACCGACGTAGCGCCCCTGGGAAAGGCACCAATTTCCTCACAGGTGAAAATGCTACCTAGCTTTGATTTAGGTTGTCCTTTGGATAGGACGTTAAAAGGAGAAGAGCCACTCCTTGAATTCGTTAATATTAAACAGCCCACCACACTTACTATCGAAAAAGTAACCGATGAGAGTGTATCAAATAACCTGTCCGGATATGCAGCTTGTACTGCTCGGTGCAAATCTGGTGTATTACGCCTTGTGGCTGTTAACTGAGTATGCAATACAAGCAAACCAGGAACACCTGTACTGTAGTCCTTCCCCACAGTGTGCACTAAGTGTTTCGCTGATGGAGCGCCCTGCTGTGCTATTCTTACCAGGACAGGAGCCCGTCTCCGCCGTGTGTGCTCGCGTGGAAGCGGCACAGCGGGGAAGGGTTACCCTTTTTGCCGCTCGGGCGCCATTTCCGAACCTCTTGACCCTACCTGTCTACCCCTTTACTGGCCTGGACGCTAAATTGGTCCAACAAACGTTTTGAAGGGGGAAGTGGTATATCTTTACAAAATACCTCATATAAACTTTTAAGAAAGCTCGCTAAACTAAGGAATTGCAACGTAGACTAAAGAGGTCAATGAATATTGAATCATGTGTACAGACTTGAAAATTATCACGAAATGCTACATTTTTTCGGTTGGCCCATCAATAAACAAATGGTTTAAACTATTAGTAACTGATAAAACTGGTTGCAACAACACAAACGACGTTGTTTATCTCCTATTCTCGTGAAGAAAAAGCTTATATGTCATTCCTTTTCAGCGCATCGAGGAGAACTTTATCAGACCCTTCAAATGTCAGAAAAAAGTTTGCAGTCAAATACGTTTTTCCCGTTTAATAACCAGGCTGCACAACGGTGAGTCAAAGTGAAAAAAAATAATTTCTTCCCACAAACTTTAGCTACGTCAAAAATTGCATTTCATTATGTAAAAGGGCCTTACTAATACTATAGAGTCATATTTCTAAATCAGGGCCCGGTCGGGCTGTATGTGGAAACGAAAAATGGAAATTTATACGTAATAATGAATGTATACACAAAACATGCCAATTACTTTTTTCTTTGCGTATTGTGTAGTTCAGTGTTTCTATATCATACTTTTCGTTCTCCAAGGCTGTACGTGTTTGTTCACTAGCTCATTTAGCGATTTTCCGTTCGCAATCAACCTGTTTCCTCCCAGTCGTCCAACAGGGGGATTAACTTTTCAACAATCGACAAGCGATGGGAGGGACAATTATTACACGGAAGCCGTCCCCATTCAGGCGACCAGCGGGGAGGAGGAGCAGGTCAGGCGGGAGAATGGCGCCCCTGACCCGGGAGGAGTGGCGGAGCCGCCGGTGGGCTGGTGTGTTCGTGAGCACATGTCCGGAGGTCTCTCATGTCACTCCATGTCTGTCAGACAAGGGTGCTAGTCTCCACCAGGCCTTCTCTCAAGTGGACTTCAAGAAACATGACAATATAGAAAGCCCTATAAAATATATAAAAAAGTTTTTAAAAAGCAGCCCAACCTCTACTTGGAGAATACACCAGGCCTCCCTACGGGGGTGCGGAGATCGTAGAATTCAGATACGTGAATTTGGCCAGGGGAGTCATTCCAAGCTAAGGTTCACGTTTCCCCTTCGCGGCCGACCAACTCCCCTGGTAGCAAAATTCAATGGCAAATTATTCTCCCTATAATACTAATAGCCAGTGTAGTCAGTCTGGTATAAATCACAAGGGCGCGGGTATGCATGTAACGTTATAGACAGCAGTTTCTGAAAACGTAAAATATCTGCCAACTATTAAACTCTCTCAACGTTTTTATGTGTTTTTGTTAATAAAATCTTTGTCTAAAGAAAATAAAATTCTACTTATTATCATTTGTACACGGAGCTGCGTTGTTGTCATCGTGGTTTTTTCCTTGGCTTTCAGTGTGAAACTTTATTGACCCTGGAGAGTACTTTAAAGGTCAGCATCGCCGTGGCATATTTGTTATGAAAAGTATTTGTCATAGTTTCCGTAGTTTTTAGAAGTAATTTAACGGATAATTGAAAAATCTTAACTTTTAAATACGTATGAAAGGAAAACGCATTCCCATTTACAACTATGTTAAACATGAATTGGATGTTTTTGTGCAATTGTGGTAAAAGGCGAAGAAAAGGTAAATTTAAAGAATATGGATCTCCACGATCATTACATTGGAATGATTAACAGTTTCGAACTTTCTTACCAATTATGAAGATACGTGAATTCAAACTGTTTCTTTATTAATATGTAAACAAATTAATTATCCTATGATTATCTTTGAAATCAAATGTAAATCGTTATTAAGATTTTTGCCCTTTTTCAACCATATTGAAAGAAAGTGGTTGATCATAAAGTTGTATACGTTATTCGTGATGAAGTGAATTGTCGTTATTCGCAGTTGATTTTATTTTTCATGAAAGGGGTTTCTTTCCAAAATTCAGCATCACGAGCTTGTATGATGTCAACAAAGCAACTGAAATGACACAGAAACTATGACGCATTGCCTGAAAAATGTATGCTCAAACCGCTAATGCGTCTTTAACTAACGCGTGAGGATATAAGTTCCTGGTTCGAGTAGGTAATAACGGAACGCGAGTGTGGTCCACAGGACCCCACGTTGTGTGACACAAAAGTTCGAACCGTTTTCCCGCTAAATTGTGGTCCCTAATTTCACCATCTTTAAGCTCCTAAACTGCCGAACACCTGCAGAAAGATGCAAAAAGCGGTTGACACAAAGAAAGCTGGTTTTCTCTCTCTTTGTCTCTATGTCAGTATGTGAGGATGCGCAATAACCGAAGGAGCCCCACCCGCACGACACAAACTGTTGGTAATTGGTCACTAATGACTCACTTCAATCAACTGTCCCATTGAATTGTCAATCAAATTCTCTGGCAAGCTTGAAACGTCACAGACGTTTGTGTGTGTTGATATGTCACCGCGCTATGTAAAGGAACAAGTGGTAGTTACGACAGACAGATCTGTCGCCTCTGACAGAAAGAAGAGACAATGAGTTGGCTGAGGTATGGAAGTTGGCGGGAGTTTGGTGACAGAACTTTCTGTCATGGTAGTAGTAGCAACGATTGGCGGGAAAACTTCAAAGTCGTCTGCAGTCGCGAAAACTCCGTACGTACTCATGACCCGGTCCTCACTCCAACGATTCTTCCAGCTTGTACAAACAACATGCTGTCTTCACAACGTTTTGACAACAGTCTGCCGGGGGTATGGGGACAACGGACACAGGTAGTCAGGAGTTCGTCTGTGCAGAATATGACAGATGGGACACTTAGGGACGCGGTGACAGGGGTGCATCAGAGGACATCTGTCACCGTGGTAAAGTCAGGAGCACGGCCGTTCTGTTCTTCAAATTGTCACAAAGAAGGACAGGAACTTCCCAGAGTAGAAACTTCTGAGAGGAAGAGAGAAAGAATGGCTTCAGAACAGGAAGAGACGACTCAAAACTACAGGAGGATACTTGTAAAAGGTAGGCTGAATCGAATGTTCTACGAGTACATTCCTCCTTCGGGGGTAACGTTAAGTATGTATAGTTAAGCGCGGAACTTTCGTCTCAGTTAGAATTGAACTAGAATACTTATGAGGAGACTCTTAAATTTCGATTTTTTTTTTAAAAATATGATTTTTGTTTTTGTTACGGATTTAAGTTACCCCAACCTGAGAATATAATATAAAGACAGCAATCGTTACTCAGAGGAAACAATATTCATGCAAAAGTATATTAAACAACAACAAAAAAAAAACAATTTGCAAAAACATAGAAGTCATAGAAATGAAATTTTAAAAATAAAACTAAGGATGAAAACGTCGCAACTTGGATGAGCTCACATTTGGAACCAAGACTTTCTCCGTTTTAGTTACTTTCTTGGCAAACTGATATATGTACAGATGAATCTTGGATGTGACAACAACTAGCATGCTGAATATCAAAATAATTTTGCCAGGACAAACATATCTTTATTCAAAGCCGCTAACTCCAGTTCGTCTTTGAAAATAAATCACCTTATAGGGCCAGAGCATACAATACGGTAAATGTTTCGTACATGCCCGTTACGTTAAAAATAAAGAGAAATTTCATGATGAATTTGGTAACGAATTTATATCAACGTCTACCACTAGGTGACTAGGATCTACTTTGTTCACTCGGTAAAAAAACTTGGTAAAAAGCATTGCCATGTATATATGTGTAGGTTGAAACTTTTAAAGTCGCAAGATATCATACAAATATAAGCTTAGGTAGGCAAGACAAACGACGATCTCAAGTTGTGCAACGTCTATCCCCACCACATCTTGCTCAATAATACTAAACAGCGATCAAACTTTGTTTTAGTTAACAAATATAAAATAGCATAGTTGTTAAAACGATAATCCAAGTTTCAAAAAACGTTTGGACCTTTATGTTATTTTTCCCTGCACAGAACATACATAACACATACATGTGTCTGTGGCTCAACATACTGATATATTTTTACAATGTACATATAACTATATTATACATATCTAAATATACACAAAAGGTTTTGTTTTGATTGTGCATACTAAACGGATCTTCCTCAGACTGTCGTTAGTTGTGTCCATTCTTTTACCTTATAATGAAATCTACGTGTATTCATTTCCAGTATACGAATATTGCAACCAGGATATTATGTTCTTAGTACTATGGTTTATTGTTAGAAATAGAGAAAATATATATATTTTGAAAACGCAACATGTTCGTCGTACAATATTAAAACAGTTTGCAAAGAATGCAGTGAAAAATGAAACGCATTTAATCAGCGAATGTTCTCCAATTCGAGTTTAAAAGAAATAGATTACTTGTTCAAAATGTCAACGAGCTTTTTGGGTAAGAATTTGAATAAAACTGCATTCATTCTGAAATCAGCATTGGCTTTGTATTACCCACTGCCTTCAAGTTAGAAGTCAAACCCAGTATTGATTTAATTCTAGTAACGTTGATGTAGGACATGATAGGTAAAATAATCCAGAAACGTTGTCTGTCTTACTGACTTGGGGCACCAGTGCGACACTGCGGGGTTCGTTCACTGCGGTACTTGTTATTTAAGCCATTTTTTTTATAATCAGATATTGGGTAATGCGTAAAGTATAACTTAGAAGACAGCAGAATAAAAAAAAACGTAAGAAAATTTGTTCTTTATCTCTGAAATTCGTTGAATGATTTTGTACCCCGCAGTGTCACACGTGCAGTGAGATACCACCATTACTTGGCTTTAAATTTATGCTTATGCATTATCATTGACTGTTTTTTCACTTTCAATTAGCCTATACGAGGATGAATTGTGCAAAAAAAATTAATTTATCATTATGATATTGTTAAGCGCCGAAGGGTGAGGTCAAGGAGATGGTATTGCCCCGGGCACTGGACATCGACCGGCCGAAGAGAGCCCGGACCGCCTTCACCGCTGACCAACTGAAGGACCTGGAAAGGGCCTTCCAGGGCAGCCAGTACGTGGTTGGTCAAGACAGGACAGAGCTGGCCAGGCAACTGCGACTTACGGAAACACAGGTAAACATTCGTTTTTATTCAAAGGTGCACTCTCATTGCACTTGCGCCAAGCTTGCGTCATTGCGGGGTTCGTTCACTGCGTTACTGTTTTGTTGTTTTTTCCATTTTTCTTTTATAATTTAGAAATTGCGTAATACGTAAAAGTATGACTTAGAAGACGACAAAATACACAAAAAGTAAAAAAAAATTCGTTTTGTACCTCTGAAATTCGTTGAGTATCTTTCGAATCCCGCAGTGACGCAAGCCTGACGCAAGTGCAGTGAGAGTGCACCTTTAGACTACAAGAAGTGATACAAATAAAAGTACGAACACGAAGCGCCTCCACTTGTACAAATATTGAAAACAATATATTATACAATATTATCAATTTTTTTAATAGCAGGTCAATGAATAATCAAATACTAGTAAGTAGATAATTAGATGTATACATGTTAGTACATGGTTTGCGTGTCATACCTCCTACCGGTAGAAAGATAAAGCAAAGAATAGCACATGAACTTAAAAACGATTTCTAGATGAGATATAATCCTGTGCGGTCGACATGATGTTCTAATTGACTTCAAAGGAACAGAGGGGACTACCACTTTAAAATCAACATTTGTTTGGCAATATTAAGAAGACTGTTGAATCATCTAATTAAGTATCCAAGCATCCAAGAAAGCTAAAACATTTCACATAAATACAATGTATTATTCAATGCTCTTCAAGAAGAATAAAGTTAAGTCGTCGAATGAGCTGCATCAGAAAATATATCTCCCTTTATAAGAATCTTATGCTCCACAGGTCAAAGTGTGGTTCCAGAACCGGAGGACGAAATACAAGCGTGAGAAGGCCCGGGAAGCCGAGAAGACACAAGCCAACTCCGAAACCCTCGCCGCCCTGAACATTTGGAAACTCCTGCAAACGGCGCCGCCTAGCGACCCTCTAACCCCTGTGCATACTCTCGCGAGATCGTCGGAGGTGCGAGATCTGGGAAGACGGGAACAACAACCTGTCAGTAACGTGTGCGTCTCGCGAATTGAGGGGAATTATGTTCCTACGTACACAGATGCAGGCTGGCAGCCTTCAGTACATCAAGATATCCGTCCACGGCCAGCTATTCCTTCAACGTGGCCAAATTTCTCCCTGATATCGAAACAAAACTACGATAATGTCCATTAAAGATACTGCATTTTTCGGTAGTACATTTGTGAAAAATATTTTCCATTAGATATCGGACAATCTGTGAAACGTTTGTTTACAGATACTAGTAGTTGGTTATATTGTTTTATAAGCGCTAGCTGTTGGTTTAATCTTTAGCAATAGGAGTTCAATTTCACCGTTTTATCGAGTAGCTTCTGTATTAAATTCTTCAACGAGACATTTCTGGCAAGTTGAAATTAATCGTTGCTAAGGAATTGAGAATAAAACTTCAGTTACATTTACATATTTCATCTGGTGTTTGTTTTGTGTATGTATGCCGGAATACTATGTATGGTGTCGTTGTGTAGTGAGCTATTTTTTCGCTAGGTGACGCTGTGAAATGGTGAATCGTCCGCCCTCCGTGTATGTCCTAAGTTCCTAACTGACCTAAGGCTAATTCTGCTTTATCCTATCAAATGCAATAATCGATTATTGATATGGTAGGTGACACGAATCCATTGAAAAAAAAGTTCCCTCCATCCTATACTTCCCGGGACACTAACAGTTGTTTCACAATTTACAGTTATCTTTACTTGTGTTAGAAATTGTCCCTCTCTTACAAAAAGCGCTTGGGAAAACACACGTCTTCTGTAGGTCTTCTGCAAAAAGCAATCACAGAGACTTCTGTCTTGTTAAACCGTTCTTTAAAAATGACACCACAAATATAAACATGAATACATATTTGGCAACATTGCCTTAGGTAAAATCGTCATAAACATAAACATAACAAGTGATTGTGCAAACAGCAAATAGTAATTCAATATCAATGGTTACGTCACAATAACGATCAGATAGTCTGGATGAGACGTCCAAACATGGTGGACCCTCGGGTATCAAACTCCTGCAACCAACACACTTCTCTAGATGAGCAATTGTGACGCGGAGGAGGGCAATTATGAGGAGGGATCCAAACATCTATGACTTCCCTACCATCATTGAATGACCTTTGAGGCGACGACCAATGATGCGTCAAGGGCATTTTGTCCTCTCGATCCCATGAGTGGCATCGCCTCTGAGGCGTGGGCAAAAAAAAAGTCATGTGACCATTTCATATGACGTCATATCCAAGATGGCGGAAAACTGTGTTTTTCATTGAAAATTTCGCAGTCCTCGAATTCGACTCGATTTTCTCGCTATCGTGGCAGATATATCGATATCAGACTTCATATTTTAGTAGTAGAGAAAGCATAAGAAGCCATACAGGACGGTGAAAGATGAGTGAGCTTTCTCAGGACGAGGTAGGTTGTTTTATTTTGCTGCGTTGTTGCGTTGGCCCTTTGTCAAAATAACCTGTCGAGTCACCAGTGCAACAGCTTATGATAAAGTATTATACGACTACCTCCCTTTTCAGTGGAACTACTTCGTTTACAGTGCTCTCAACTCCTCAATGTGTACACGCATCAGCAGCCATTTACAAAGGTTAAGAAACAATCAGACTCTGTTTTGGCTCTTCCAGAGAAAAAGCCGACTGTTTGGAACGAACCGGCCAGCGTAGGGAGGGTGGGGGGCAACTCAGGAAATGAAAATGCACAATTTTTTGCGGAATCGGAACTGCACTATTTTCTGCCTTGAGTTTAACAGTACCATAATACTAGTGTTATGTTTTAATGAGAATGAAGTAAGTCCTACACCCACCGTAGTTGAGCTGAAATTCATGTAGTGAGTTCACGGATTCATAGCTGCCCGCCCTTGACCCATATAATTTTGTTCCCTGTTGTTTTCCTAAATCATATCGCGTATTGATGACGGTATGAATCACTCTAAGTGACAAGGTCACCCTGTACGTCATCTGGGTACGATTTGTACCTACTAATCAGTTTCAGATGGTGACACAGTGCAAACTGCACAGACACTGAGACAACAAACCCCAGGGCCCCATAATAATCACCAGGTGTATTTTGCCAGCCAGTAGGTACCCAAATTATGAGTAACGAGGCTGTTAAACATGGTTCGAGGCACCTCCTCGAGCACGGGACCCCCGTTTTACGTCCCTCCCGGAAGACGATTTCGTGGAAAGCTTCGTGAGGCTACAGCAATCCTGTCATCCTTGGTTGGTCCCCATCCAAGAACTGTCCGGACCGCGCGTTGCTTAACTTCCGAGATCGAGGGATCGGGTGTACCAATGTGCCACGGGGCCGTAGCATGATGCAAAAAATCATCAAAACGGTTTTGGCTTGTCTTACAAAATATCCTATAGGATATAGACAGCTTAGGTCGATGAAGAATGATATGTCCAATAGGAAACATTGTAAGACAATTGGACATCTAAAATTGTCTTAGTTGGACCCATGAAATGGCTTACAATTGATATACTATAATGCAGAGCAGAGTTTTGGATATGTAGCTAAAATTTTGTTTCTTTCTCTTCCCTACCAGATGCGCCGGAGACGGCTGGCACGTTTAGCTGCTGGGGGTCTCTCCACATCCCCTCCCCAGGGCTCAGGAACCACCCCCACCCCCTCCCCCTCGAGTAGCACCCCCACCTCCCCCACCCAAGCTGCCAGTAGCCAACTCACTTCTCCTTCCCAGAGTCCCAGCAGCCAGCTGACATCTCCTGCCCAGGGTGCTCAGTCACCCCTGCAGTCTGGGTTTCTGACCCCGGGGGATCGCTCCCCACGGACCCCCAGTTCCCCCACAACTCCGGTCACCCCGACAGGCGCCAGGCCGAGACAGAGGGCTGGGGCTAGTGCCACTCTAGACTATGGTTCTCAGTCGTCTCAGAGTCAGAGTATGGATACAGATAGTGAAAAAGGGTAAGGCAGGAATAAGGAGATTCACGGTGCATCTCATCAAGGAGGTTAACTAGCAACACATACCTTTGTACCAAGGAGGTTAAAAAAGACCATAGCAACACATACCTTTGTCTTTTTTAACCTCCTTGTTTGTACCAAGTATCATTACAGTCCATCCAGAGATTCTTCAGAATCTGATATTGAGTCGCAGGGTTCTCCCGAAAGGGTGGAATAAGGGAGGCCCTCCACTATACTCTCAGCCAGCTCCACTATACTATTTTTCAAATTTAGTGTGTTTCTTCCCTATTTTCTTTGTTAGTTTTGGTAAAATTAATGACAACTCACAGATTTTTGTACCAAGTGGCATCACTTTTCCAGTCAGCATTGTCTGCAAAAACTTGTGAATGAGCAATGATCAAAACAATAGTCGTTTTGCCACTTTACAACAAAGGAATCACAACAGTATATTATACTTGTAATATTTGACACCCTCTGTCATGCAAAATGAACCCATTTTCATGAAAGCGCAACGCGTTGGTGCGGTTTATTTTTGCCAGCCCCTTCACTATACTAAAAAATTCTGGGGAGAACCCTGAGTCGGATACATGCGCACACAGACAAACAGTTTGTTTGTTTGTTTGAACCTTTATTTATTCATGAGAAGCTCAAATCGGCCAGCAGGCCGCTTTTCATTGAGGTCATGAGGGAGGTAAGGGTCAGATAAAATATAATACACGTATAGGTTACATAACAGGCCAAAAAATATAGCTCCATTTTTTACAGTACTGATAATGATACAAATGTGTAGGTAGGGAATGAGTCAATGTATGAAAACTCACATCATGATTGTCTGATTCGTTTTTTCCAGGACTCTGTCCCAGATAGATGTGGACTCAGGTATAGAGAACATGGAAGTGGAGGAGGTAGATAGAAAGGATGGTGCTGTGTCCCAGAGGGTGAGTTTGTGGTTACCAGGCTTGAAATATATTCATGCACGTATACAGTAAAGCATCAATAACTGTTAACAGTAGAAACCACTCCGCCAGAGGAACAGCAGTCTTCTAAGACTTAACTCTCAAAGAAAGAAGATTTTTCTTCTTTCTTTGAGAATTAAGTCTTAGAAGACTGTTGTTCCTCTGGTCCACCCATCATTCCTCCATGTAAAAGAATTTTCCTTCGTGTGATGGAACAATTTTGAGACCACTCTGTCAACAAATGGCAGACAAAAGGCAGTGGATAAAGATGTATAAAAGTAAGTCCAAGTTTGAACAAACCATGTTTAAGTGCCAGCCTGAGAATTTTACACCATGACAGAAATTTGTACATGAAAGCAGGAAAAAAATAAGTCTTTAAACTGACTATAGTTGATAGAACTTTTGAGCAGTGAACACCAATCAGTCTTCCCTATCCTTATAATGCATTTAATGGCAAAAAGATGCTGTCAAAAGTCACCTACCTGAAATTTCGTCCTTGAAAAACTAACATTGAGAGGGTAGCCCGGCCTCTAAAATGTCCATTCCCAACTTTTGGAAACTTTCTGACCGCTGGGTCACACGTGATTTGCAGCCAAACGCAACCTGGTGACCTTTGACCCCATCTGGCATTAGAATCACAGCACCAAAACAAACTTCTTTCTAGTGTTCTAGGCACCCAAAACAGGCTTAAAAGTCTGGTTTTTCAACATAAAAAAAACCCTACAACCCTTACCTGTAGAATACAGCTCCGAAATGCCAACATTTCCAAAGAAAAACACATCTTCTGTTACTTTTAAAAATCAATTCTGTATGGACTCACCGGGGACCTTCTGCACAGCCGTCAATTAGGGTCACTGCCCTTTTCCAACTATGGTTATCAGGATTACAGAAAAAAAATCAAGCTGGCTAGAAGTAGAACCCTGCAAGTGTCTCTAACTGCAGTTTTCCCTGATACTGTGTCTCTAACCGCAGTTTTCCCTGTTATACTTGTACTATAGGAGCCCAGCTGTAGTTCTGAGCTGAATGAAGAGCAGCTGCTAGCAATAGTGTGTCGGATCCTGCGGGTCTCATGGAAGAAACCTGAACAGGACGTTGTCTTCCTTCCTGGGCTGGCTGCTGAGTTCAAACAGGACCCAAAACAAGGTGGGAACTTCTATTTATATTTGTTTGCTTGCATATCCAGTAATACCCCCCCTCACATTAGGCGAAAATCGATCGGACAATGAGTCTGCGAGCTCTATATTACAAGGAGGCATGACCCTGCTGCCAACGAAGAAATGGAAGAGTCCCCCCCTTCCCGTCAGGGTCATGCCTCCTCGTAATTTAGAGCTCGCAGACTCGTCGTCCGATCGATTTTCGCCTAATGTGAGGGGGGTGTAAAGGGATAAAGGGTATACAGTAAAGGACAAGAGACTCAGTGCATATTAGGTACTCATTTTGACCAGAGTCCTTTGAGAAAATAGGTGTAAAGTGCCTTTCTGATAGCCTGAGTACCATCCTATTTCTACCGGAGCTTCTTACACTTGCTACCGTAAAAACTTTTTTTAGGGTAGCGAGTGTAAGGAGCCTCAGTAGAAATAGGACCAGGCTGCTTTCCGAAGGGTACAATGTCAAAGAGATTGGAACCCTGAACCTTTGTACTAAAAAAATCTACGATCCTAACCACAGGAATAATCTCCAAGCAGATCCTACGGTAGCATAAGATAGTATCAAAAGCTGGCAGATGGGTAGCCAGCTTAGGAGTGTGTTTGGCTACCGGGGCATATGGACACCTCTTGGCTGACTACACTCCTTGGCCAGTTTGGTACTATCATATGCCATTGTAGGATCTGCTTGACATGGCAAATGGACACCTCTTGGCTGACTACACTCCTTGGCCAGTTTGGTACTATCATATGCCATTGTAGGATCTGCTTGGAGATTAGAACTCTGCCATTTCTTCGTCGGCATTAATCTCCAAGCCAAACACACCCCTAAGCCGGCTACACCCCTCTGCCAGCTTTTGATACTATCTTATGCTACCGTAGGATCTGCTTGGAGATTACCACAGGACCACCTTGCCATGTTTTAAATGTAATGCTGTTGATTAAATCTCTAACTCTTTTTTTTCAACTTCTTCTGTAGTATACAACAGTCTACAGGACCTGGTTAGTCAGATCTTAGTGGAAGTGCTGACCATGCCACAGGCGCAATCCCACAATCCCTTTGCCAGTCTGACGGCCACGCCCTCCCAGTCCCTGTCTAGTATCACCAGTAAGAAGTTTGGTACCAGTCCCTTCCATGGGTAAGCCAATATACCAGATACTGGTTTCTTTTTATAAATGACTTTTAAGCAGGCTTTTAGCTAGGATTTTATAATAGGGAGTCCAAACTTATTGGTGAGTCGCGGTAAGTGACTATTGTAGGGGGGGTCTGGGGGCATCCACCTTCCATGGTGCAGAGTTTTTGATGATTTTTTAAGTTAAAGTGCATTCTTGGGTATCCCAAGAGGCAAAAATACCGTTCCAGAGGTCACAGTAGAAGACTGTGACCACAGATGACCTGGTAGCATCCCTAGTGAATCAGAATTTCATGCTTGTCAGACGATTTTCTCCCCATTGTAAGGGCGTCCAGGGGCATAAAATTTCTTGTTATTCTTAAGAAAAGTGTGTCCACATGACGCGTTGACGCATGCCTGGCTAAAAGCCTGGTTTTCACTTTGACAGTACTGGTGTGATCTTTTGTCACTTATCTAACCGTTACCCTCATGATACGTAGTACAGAACTACATTTCTATCATGGTGTTTTACAGTACATAGTATGGGTAATTGTGTGTCTTGCAAGGATTTGTTTGTATTCATCGTTGCAAGTACTGTAATTGACTTTATCTTCACGGTACCAAACTTTCACGGTCTGAGAAAATTGAACTTGTTCTCGGAACTAAATGTTCACTGTCGAGGCAAGTGCGCATGAAAAAAGTCTGTGAATTATTTTTTATCGGTAATGATAAGTTCACGTTACAGTCGTCACTGTGAAAACCGTGAACATAATAGTACATTGAAAAAATCAGGAATTACAGTACCTCAGAAATATTGTAATTACAACACTGTTACAATGTATAGTATGTACATGAACTGAGAAGGGTGAGTCACAGGCACCACAAGTAGAAAACAGAAGGAAAATGTTCTCAGTGGTTTTGAATTTGTGGTCAAGCAAAAGGCCTGGCAACGCGAAAACTTCAAACTCAAAATTGCCACAAAAGTCTCTGCATTTAAAGTATTTTAAATGTGGTGCTGTTGTTGTTGATGTTGCAGTTTGCCCAGCCCTGGTGCAGAAGGTGCTACAGCCTCTGCAACTTAAAAAAAGAATGACTCACGACTTTCATTTTTAACTCTCTTCTTGCTTGTTGTACCAGTCAAAACCTGTCCAAAACGGTATCCACTGCTACATGGATGGTTGGTTCATGCGGTGTTTACAATATCTTGTAAGGGATGTTTTGTGAACACTGTGCTGTTGATGTTGCAGTTTGCCCAGCCCCGGTGCAGAAGGTGCTACAGCCTCTGCTAGTTCGTCCTCCTCCACCAGTGACAGGTTCCATATCCCAGCCTGTAGGGAGACAGAGATCCTCAACTATCTACTGGAGTGCTTTGACAGGGTGGGCATGGAAGAGAGGACAGCTCCAAA
Source organism: Branchiostoma floridae (assembly GCF_000003815.2). Classification (NCBI taxonomy): domain Eukaryota; kingdom Metazoa; phylum Chordata; class Leptocardii; order Amphioxiformes; family Branchiostomatidae; genus Branchiostoma; species Branchiostoma floridae. The sequence goes on along the minus strand of NC_049992.1, from coordinate 17,309,340 downwards.
GGTTAGCTTTTGGATGTACTTGCAGGGCTTGAAATACTGGTGCGACTTAGTGCACCAAAATTGGAACTGTGCACCCAATTGTTTTCTTTGGGCGCACCGGTGCACACAAATGTTTGAAGGTTTAGGTATGTAAAGATATCAAAGTATACCAGTATGCACCATATTCTTGACAACTAAGTGTTACAAAGGTAGTAAAAGTTCTGTCATAGTCTTAAGAATTTGAAGTTGGAGTATGGGTTCACCAAACTCTGAAGAGCAGTAATTCAGTAGGTTTCAAACTTGGTTTTTCTGACATTCTACTTTATTTTAGGTGGTGCTTCTTGGGTAGGGTGCACCAGTGCACCTAATCCCCCAAATGAATTTTGAGCCCTGACTTGTTATAGTATAAGGGAATACTATTTACAAAAAATGACAATACAAACAGTGTTTATGAACTGTAATTACATTTTGGTAATTTGACATATTCATCTAATGAACACTGTTGATTTTAAGTTGAAAGTTTGTGTTGGTAAAACTTTAAAAGTAAATTTTTTGACAATCCATCCATAGCTTCTTGAGTTATGCTGTTCATCCATACACATACTCAACCAAGCAAACGCTACCAAATACTTAACCTTCCTTCCACCAACCTGATGATGCCATTTAGATTTACAAAACATGCCTTTTCTTTTTTAACAGCGGTGTAGCCAGCCGCCCGTGTGCTCTCTCCTGAACGACCTGAGGACCCAGTGCTGTACCCACGCCATCCTGGTGTTGCGGGGGGCCTTCACGGAACCGCGGGCTCCGGGCAAGCAGTCGTACCTGGTGCCGTACCTGCTGTGTCGTAACCTGCCGCGGGGGTTTCTGCACGAGCTGGTCATGATGGCATGTCAGGATCCTGAGGACTTCCAGGGGGTGAGAACAGGCTTTTAGCTAGAAATTTATTATAGGGAGTCCAAACTTATTGGTGAGTCGCGGTATAAGTGACTATTGTAGAGGGGTCTGGGGGCATCCACCTTCCATGGTGCAGAGTTCTTGATGATTTTAAGTTAAAATAGTGCATTCTAAGGTATCCAAGGAGGCAAAAATACTGTTACAGATGTCACAATAGAAGACTGTGACCACAGATGACCTGGTAGCATCCCTGGTCAATCAGAATTTCATGCTTGTCAGAGGATTTTCTCCCCAGTGTAGGACATCCAGGGGCATCAAATTTCTTGTTATTCTAAGAAAAGTGCATCCAGATGACGCGTTGATGCATGCCTGGCTAAAAGCCTGGGTGAGAAGGAATTTTAAATACTAGTAAGTTGTAATTCCTGATTTTTCAATTTTTTGTGTTCAGGGTTTTTGTGGTGATGACTGTAACGTGAACTTATCATTACTGATAACAAATAATACATGAGATGTTTTAATGTCCACCTGCTGCCTCAGTGAACTTTTAGTCCCAAGAACAATAATTTTTCTTAGGCCGTGAAATTTTGGTACCGGGAAATGAATTACAGTAGTGTCATACATATCTTCTGTCAGATTTTATTGGGGGAAAAATTTAATGAAGCCTTAGGCATTTAGAAATAGGAGGGAAAGAGTAGGGGGATGGTGTGGATTTCTAGTAGTAGTATGGAGCTGATGAGAATTGATCTAAAGATAAAATGGGGTGTTTTAAGGCTTCTTGAAAGACTAATGGCTAACTGAGTCAGTGACCAAGACTTAGTATTGTTACTGTCCCCAGAGCTACATGATTATAGCCTTTTGTATTAGCTATTGGCTTGTTGGTGTACATTCTGTACATGTATGTTTCTCACTGTCTAACTAGTATTAAACAGATAATTTTAAAGAAAAAACATCCATTTTACAATTTTGGTTCACTTAAGATTAGGAAACTAAAGATTAGGGGTTTTGAAATCATAACAGCAAAGTCCTAATACTGAAACTTAGAGCTGAAGTATTTCTTGAAGCCTGTTCATTTTAACAAACATCACATTCAGATAGGCAACTGTAATGCATTCTTGTTACTTTTTCCTGTTGTAGGTTATTGGTGTCGTTCTGCAAGACTTACAACAGACCATGTCTGAGTTTTCAATGGAGAACGACAACTACAAGTACCCTCTCATGGTAAGGCTTGTAGTAGTGTTTTCCAGGGCCAAACGTTTTGTTTCTTTGCTGATTGCCTGCCTAAATTTCATATTGCCTTGTTCCTTGTGCCTCTAAACCAAGCAAGAAAATGCAATTTTGAAACTTATAAATGAAGACACTTTATCAGAACAACTACTGTTTTATTTCATATTCTGGTGATGTATCTTATGAACAATAATTGTTATTTTGTAGTCACCCTGTCTTCTATGTGCTTTTATATGTCAATGCACTACAAGCACCACAGGAACAACAACTGTTTGTAAATAGCAAGATAGGATTTGTATCCAAACAAAGAACACTATAAAGCCCTCTCCTAAGAGTCAGAGTGAGGATTTACATTTTGCTGATGTATATGAAAATGCTGTCTTTACAAACTGCAGGCCCTGACAGAACTATGTGAACTACGGAAGGGGACTTCCTCCCACAGACCTGTCTGTAACCTGGTAAGAACATCATATTCTTAGTAACACTAAAACACTTAGAAAATTACCGTCAACACAATAGCATCAACCTGAGTAGATCAAGCATTGAGTAGCCCTGTAAGTATTTTTTAATTGAATTAACTAATGTCAAGCTATGGCTGAATACTAAAAATTACGTTACAAAACCAATTTGAGGAGCAATGTGAAAAACTTGTCATGTTATGTGTTCTTTGATATAATCTGAACAATTGGCCTTCTTGGGTGAATATCGTCCCCTATTTATTCCGAAAATGTTAATATCTGTCTATACATATATGTCTATACATATTGGAAATACTGTATTGCATACGTAGGGTCTGCATGGGTTTATTGAGTGTCATATTGTTTCACAAACACACATTGCGTATTTCACCACAAGTGGAATTCTGCATAAAGTCGGCTGATGTATTCATTGATTCATAATCTATTGGAAATAACACTCCCTTCTGGAGTTTAGTACCCCTTTAAAGGCTATGGGACCATACCAGACCTACATTGTACATTTCTGCCCCCCAGATTGCCCTGCAGACCACCTGGCTCCCTGAGACCCTGACCCAGGCTGGAGGGAGGGAGATACAGAAGCTGTCCTTCCTGGGCCAGTTCCTCAGTCTTTCAGCTTTTGCTGAGGATGATGTAAGTGCTCCAGTGTTTATTTGAGATTTATTTTGAAGACAACTGTCCTCTTGGGTGCACTTCAGGGCTGAGCTGCAAGGGGGAGCTCCTACTTCTTGCCTTTGCCTTTACCCTTGCCTGCAGTGTTATTTTCAAGTGTTCCAGGGTTATTTTCACTCCATTTGTGTAGGAAAAAATTATGGGAACTAGAACATCTGTAAGTAAATACAGCATATTTCAACCATCTCTCACCCCGTGCTAAAAATGGACTGTTCCATAAGTCAACATTGAAAAAGTCTACCCCCATGCAAGAATGAACTCTTCGTGGGGTACTTCAAGTTAAGATGGACTAGTTCAAAAAGAGTTCCACTGAAAAAAAATGGAGTTTGCATATAAATCACCCCCTTGCAAAATTGAATTTTAAAAGATATAAAAGCATAATAGATTCTTTAAAAGAGAGCTAAACTTGAAATTGAAACCACTACTATGTTGCTTGAAATGTAAGCTTCATGACAGCATGAAAGTGTGCTGGAGATGATGTTTTCACCTGTAGTATGCCTGGTGATCTCTTACTGTGTATTTTCAGCCCAAGATTGCAGAGAGGTTCTTTGCTGGCCCAATGCTGACTCAAGACAGTACACGACTCATCAACAGTTCCTTACAACAAGCGCTGGACTTTGCCAGGGTGAGCTATACTGTAGATGCTAATTTTTGCCATTTTTTTATGGTAGTGTTTATTGCACTGAACTATTCACCTTCAACTTCAAACTACTCAAACTAATATTTTTTTGTCTTTTAGTCACATACCTTAAGAAAAAGAAAATACAGTAGAATGTTATTTGGCAAAACAAGCTGCCAGTTGGGCCAAACCTACATGTACAATAAACATGACTTTGTACATGTACACCAGTTTTTATTAACATCAAAAGCTAGCTGCCATCAAAGAATCAAAGTCACCTGAAGACACAAAATATCAAAGTCAGAAGTTCCACTACAGTACAACAACAAGATGTTTGAGAGCACAAAATCTCTTCAAGATTTCACCAAGAACTACCCACATACCAAATATCAAGACAATCCATCTAATCCGTCTTCCCAAGATATTGTGTTCACAGACAGATTTACATATGAATGCTACCAAAATCATTATCATCATCATCATCATCAAACATAACTTACCGAAGGCATAACCTCCTACTAAGGTAATAACTGTAATGTTTCCACTCAGGGCGAGATGTTCAAGATCATCCACAGTCTTCTGGTGAACAGCGAGACCAGGGACGCCATGATGTCGTACCTGCAGGCCGTGATCGCCCGTAACCACAAGCGAGCACAGATGCAGGCTGACGAACGGATGGTCGCCCAGGACGGGTTCATGCTCAACATCATGACTGTCCTGCAGCAACTCAGTGTTAAGGTCAAAATGGACAAGGTAGGAAACATAGGGATATTGAGTTCAACTTCTTTGGAAGAAGAGGAAAACAAAAAGCCTGATTTTTTCCATAAGTTATGGGATCTGATTTTAAGATAAAAGTGGCTTTCTGCTTGTGAATGTGGGAAAGTTGGGGTAGGTGACTATTTCAACCAACCTTTACACTAACTTCTCTTAGAGAATTAACAGCCTGTTCAAGTGCTTCTCATACTATATGGTGTATAGGGTGGTGCCCATCCCCTTTTTGTTAGCCCATGAACCACACTGCTCTACATCTGCAGATCATACTACAGCAAAGGGCTAGGTCACTGTGGTTGCACTGTGTGTTCAATTTCCAAACTCTTTCTCATAAGGAATGTACAACATGTATGACTCAGTCAGGGTATATTTTACCCTAGGGTTTAGATAGCCAGCCATTTGTGTTTAGTCATATTGTGACTATCTAAAGAAAACCTAATATCTACAAATGTATGACTCATACATTCGTATTGTGTCTTCTTTAGATATTCAGTGAACCAAGGAAAATTTGTGTGGCCAAAGATAGTAAATGTGGATTTGCAGTTATAAAAAGTATCCTCATGATAGCTACTTTTAGTCCTTCAACAGTCAGTGCTCTGCAAATATTGTGTTTATGAATTAATTTTTTCTTGTCAGGTGGATGCCCTGTACCCCCACCATCCCAAGTCCCGTATTGACCTGTCGGAAGAGACAAGGCTTAGATGTTCTTCTGAGGAGTGCAAGACATGGACGGAAGAACTAAGTATGAGCCCCTTTCTTTTGTGATGTCTCATCATCAGACAGTACAAACGTGGTACAAATATTTAAGGTGCACACAAAGTTTGTTTTAAATTGGAAGGAAGCACATGTGATGCAAGTAAAAGACCATGTGGTACATGTTGAATACAACATGGTGTATTCTGTATCACCCGAGGTTCCAGCCCGACCGCGGGTCGGATCACCCGAAGGCCGGAGGGTGATCCGACCCGCGGGAGGGCTGGGACCGAGGGTGATACGGAATACACCGTGTTGTATTTTATTTATGTCATACCCACCTGAGAAAACCCATGTTTTGATGCGAAATGCGCCAGAAGTTGAACAAATTTGGTGCCCTCGAACAAAACGTGTTGCAACAGCAATGTCCCAACGTCCGAATTAGGTATTCAAATTGCCAACCGTGCCGTATTCGGCCCGCTCGAAACAGTTGGATTTATTCAAATGGAGCCTGTGTGATACGCCTTTCGAACCTGTGCCATACGGAAACCTTCAGGCCCGGTCCGGAACACCCGTATCGAACGTTTTTGCGTCACAGGTATGACATAAATTTTGAATACAACACAGGTATTCTGTATTGCCCGAGGAAAGGCCCAACCGTGGGTAGGGTCACATGAAGACCGGAGAGCAATACGACCCATGGGAGGGCTGGGAGCAAGGGCGATGCATTTTATTATCTCATGCCAACCTGAGCAAACTCAAGTTTATCCACAAAAAAAAGAGGAAAGGAAGTGACATCAATACACATTGATTGCATCAACAACTTTATTTGTCAATTTGAGCAAAAGACCCAGGCAAAAAGTTGAATGGCTTAAATTTTCAACAACGGTACACGCAAGCGAGATCCAAGTGTTTGAATCAAAGTATGGAACACTGATATCAAGTGTAGATATGGCCCGAGTATAATATAATGTTACATAGAGAACAGACTGTCCAAAACACCCATATTGAATGCAGTGTACAAAATATTTTTCTGAGCCGGTTTGCACAGTGTGCAACCTGGGGCAAAAACTAGGTTGCACAGCTGAATTTCAAGTTGCACCACCTAGAATTCACTATTAAAAATGTCCAAGACTGCCAAGAAATCTGCAATTATTGACATGTTTGGTTGCTATGAAACGGAGCTGCCTCATTCCATTTATTTCTTGCATGTACATTGACAACAAAATCGAGTTCTGAGGCTCAAAATCAAAGTTGCGCCCTGTGCAACCTGAGTTAAGAAGTAAGTTGCAGCAAGCAAAAAGTGGTTACAGTGTGCAAATGGGTATTTTGCACACTGTGAATGTAATTACAACTCAGTTATTACAAATTACAAACAGTTTACTCCTTTTTTCTCCGTTTGCAGATAAGGAGCCTTCCAACTGGGTGGACCCCAAGTTCCCGACAGAGTGTTTCTTCCTGACGCTCCACTGCCACCACCTGGCCCTGTTACCGGCCTGCAGGAACTACATGCGCCGGGCACGTGCCATCAGAGACCTCCAGCGGGCCCTGGAGGAACTGCAGGCCCAGGAGCCCCTGTGGAGGAACCTGCCCACTGCCAACAGACACAGAGAGACGTTAAAGAGATGGAAAGCACAGCAAAAGGTAGATACTGTAAAAACCAAAATGTTTGCGGTACGTTAAACTTAAAGAGATGGAAAGCACAGCAAAAGGTAGATACTGTAAAAAAGGAAATGTTTGCGGCAGGGTTCTAGCCAGCATCCGTCCTTCCATCCTTTGATGGAATTTTGCAGCTGGGGATGGGAAAAAAATGTGACCATTCCGTCCTCTGTGACAGACAAAAATCGGCATGTAGAAATATTGAACAAATGACATTTTGCAAAGATCTCCAGAAATTCAGCACAAATGCCATTAAACCAATCTGAGTCTATTCTACTAGCAAAATTTGTTCCTGAAAATGCAGGAAATAGTGTTTCGGGGGGTCTTAGATTTCAAAATTTTCCAGAACCCTCTAGGACCATCGCGTGGAAGCTTCTTGTGCTCGACAGGATTTCCGTTGAAAATCCAGGTTGACAGCAAAAAAAATTTTAGGCTGGCTAGAACACTGGTTTGCAGTACATTTTTTATGTTTACAATTTCCCTGGTGACCTCTTCACCAAGCTATAAAAAACCCCAAAATTTGTTATTGTGTTCTGCCCTCCAACCCCTTTTGTTTCAGCTGCAACCTTAAAACCACCGTAAACCTTCCATTTTTGACCCACCTCGAAATGAAATCCCTGCAAAAACTTTTCTCCTTTCACAGAATGCACTGTGAAGTAAGATTGTACATGAAAACAATGCAATTTTTCCAGCATACATTGTCAGAAAAAGTTGGACTTGGACTGGAATTGAACAGTGTCACACCTTGTCATTACTTCTGCCATAGCCACTTGGATATTTGATGCTACCAGTACCACTTTGTACCAGACTGAAATTTTCATGACTACTTGAGAACACCATCAATACATGCATATATAAAGCTGATGATTTATGCCTATGAATCTTGTCCTGTTGCAGAAACTGACCAGAAGCAAGGCATGTGCAGAAGCAGTGTTACACGATGAGTCCATGTTGCGAAGGTGCTTGCACTTCTACGGGATGGAAGTCATGCTGCTCTTCAAGATTCTTGACCCCAAGAACCCCAGGTAGAAAGAGTTTCTTATTAGAACATGGGTTATGTACTAGGGGTGGGTACAAGCACATAACATTCAGGTACAGATACAATTAAGGTCCAGAGGATCAGGTCCACACCTGAACCTGGATCTAATTATTTGTGAAAACTAGTGAATGGGCAATACTTAAAGTCAAAACAATGGTGCAGTTTTCTACAAAGGAATCCATTTGGTGGAGTATCCGACTCCCACTGGAAAGAAAAAGATAGTACCCACCTCTAGTATTCACTATACAGTATGGACAAAGTTTGATGGATACTGTGATGGTTACATTGCAAAGAAGTTTTAAACAATGTCACCACTACTACTACTATACTTCTATACTACTACTACTGCACATGTACTCCTACTACTACTAGTGCTGCTCCTTTAGATTGGAAGTATGGTTTGGGTATGGTCCAATGGTGTTCAAGTTCAAAAACAAGATGATTAATGGCTACATCTACACAGTGATGTCAGGTCGTTAGAGGTCTTTTAGAACTTGTTTGTTCATTGAGACATGATGATGCCTTTTTTTTCGGACCTCCCAGACCAACCCTACCCCTGGTAGAAGATGTACCCATGGCGTTTGCTGCTCTGCCAGAATTCTATGTGGAAGACCTGGCTGACTTCCTCATGTTTGTGCTACAGTAAGTGGTTTTCTGTTGACCAACTTTGGAGTAGAAAGAAACACATCATGACTGTGTTTGGCTATAAATAGGAACTTATACAATAGACCTATCTCATATCCGTACTCACTTCTGTCAAAACGTAAAAATGCAAGATAAAAACATAAAAATGCAAATGAACATGCAGTCACTCGTTCATTGGTTTAACCACTGATTCCTAAAAAATGCTATTATTGGTGGAGCTGCTAATTATGATTGACAGTCAGGATCAGCCTACATGTATAATGCTATGTTGTGAAATAGCTGAATTTACAGGAATTTACAGGTAGCTATTTTATATTCTGTGCTTCCAGAACTATATCATGGGCTGAGTTTTGAGTAGACAGCATCTGCAGCCCATATTTATTAATATTTTATTGTAGTATGGACGATGAAGTACCATTTACCTCTTATATCTATATAATTTTATCTACCTCTTATTAGTCTTATATCCATATAATTATATATCTGTCAAAAGAATCATTTTTAGAACAATGTAGATCAAGGTAAAGCCGAGTTAAGTACCTTCACTTCAGACACTATTCTAAATCTAAGATTTTTGAAAAACGAAAAGACTCTAGATTTAGGGTAGCATTTGCAAGGAAATGCATGTACACAATGTTTACCTTCACATGGTCAATCCTAACAAATTACTGCTCTATTTACACTTATGATAATCAGCCCCTCGAGCTCTGCCCTGCCATTTGCTTACTTACATCATTGAACACCTCAGGATATAACCTTACTAGTAACCATGGTGATAGCCATCTGGTACAGGTCATTGACCTAATTTCTTTGGAGAAGAGGAAGAAACTGAGAAAAAACAACATGTTTCCCTGCCATGAAAGTACTCATAAAAATGTGCTGTTTACCGGCAATTACCACCTCCTCCTCTCCCCCAGACATGCCCCCCAGGTCCTGGAAGACCCCTGTACCCAGGATATAGTTCTCTTCCTGCTGCTGATGGTGGCCACGCCCAAGTACATGCGGAACCCCTACCTCACCTCCAAACTCATAGAGGTGATGTTTGTGGCCAATCCCGCCGTACAGCCACGTACGGAAAGGATCCACGAGATGATCGTGTCCCACCCTCTGGCAGCGCCGTACCTGGCACCCGCACTCATCAGGTTCTACTCAGGTAAGTTCAAGTCCAAGATGGTGTCTAAGGCACGATCTAGACACGGTTTTTGCTGATATCGGCAAGCCGACAACCTCTCGCTGACAGCTTTTTTTCAGCGTCTAGATGAAACTGCAATATCGCCATAAAGATATCGGCAAATTTTCTCCAGAAAGGTCCGGAGCATTCGCCCGATAGCTTAGCAGGGGTCCCCGATAGCTTAGCAGGGGTCCCCGACAGCTTCCGCGCGCGTGTAGATGTGTCCCGACTTCGGGAGGGCTCATTAGCATATAACACGGGCTCATTAGGCTATATAGCTGTTTATGACTGCAAGCGCCACGGGTGTCCCACGGCCAACGTTCCAGATCCCTCCTGACACATCCACAGATATCGGCAAAAACTGTGTATAGATTGGGCCTAAGTTAAAGTCCAAGATGGTGTCTATGGCACTGCCAATCTCCATTCTGAATCCCTTTGGCCACACAACTTTAGGCAATCACTAGCAGCTTCACAATGGAGCCTCTCCATGGTTCCTATTAATGGTTATTGGGAGACCCCGGTTCAAATCCTGGGTATGTACATTGTATCTGAGTTAGGGTTGCACCTGTTTTGCAGAAGGGACATAAAATGGGGGGTCACGTGTACATGGAGGTTCCTCAAGCACATTTAAGATGAAAGAGCTAGCAACTATTCCCTTAGAAATAAATTCTGCCAGGTTTAAATATTTAAATCGTCATACAAATATGACAATTTCTCACTAAAAAAGGCAGTTTGCCACATTTATAACTTACGGATATTTGATCAAACTTGCTTAGGTACAGGTAAAGGTCTGGACCTGTACCTAAACCTGTGTACCTGTACATGTACCTGTACCTAAAATTTCTTTAGATACACAGCTCTACCACTAGGCAATACAGATGAACAACAATAACAACATATTGCTGTCTGTCCATTGCTGTAGATGTTGAGACAACGGGAGCCAGCAGTGAGTTCTATGACAAGTTCAGCATCCGCTACCACATCAGTATCATCCTGAAGACACTCTGGAAGATCCCAGCTCACCAGAGAACTATCATAGAGGAGAGCAAGTAAGTTCAACACCAAGGAAGGTCATTATTTGTCATTGTCCACACTACAATACCAAAAGAGACAAACTATTTAAACTAGTCAACAAAATTTTTCCCAGCTTTGCACATTGTACCAAACTACTTCCTGTTAGCACCACCCAATGCATATGTCTCCCAAAATGTCTGGAATTTCATCCTCCACTGTATACAGAAAAGAAATCAAACCCAATAGCATTTATTTTAGATTAGAAGTATCACTAGTTGATGACCTCTATTTCACTTAATGTCCACTTTGTTATTGTACCATTATCATTGTTGTACTTTCATACATGTATTTTTGCAATGTAGCCTTCAGGCATGAGTTTGCAATAAAAGTATATCAATTATAAAGAATAGATGAAAGTTGAATCTCTACTTCTGGATAAATCAAATTTATATTATTATTATTTCATTATATTTCTGGATGTATAATCTTCAATTATATCAATTATAAAGAATAGATGAAAGTTGAATCTCTACTTCTGGATAAATCAAATTTATATTATTATTATTTCATTATATTCCTTGATGTATAATCTTCACAAACGTATATCAATTATAATTAGACATCCTAGTGATGTGCAAGGTGACAGTTTCTCCAGAAACTGGGTAGATTTTGTAAACGGTCAGATGTTTCAAGTAGCACCTTCAACCTCAGTTACTGACAAGGTAGTAAATGATACCTGAAATGTCTGGCTGTTTCTTCTCTTTGTATATTTCTTTAGCCCCTGTTTTCTTTTTTGAGCATAATGTCTGCTGTACAATTATTGATACACTTACCGTCTAATATATTTACGTATTTGGGACTATGGTTAAAACGAGAAAGGATTTTATTTGTTTCTTTCTTCGAAAAGGACATCAGAAAAAAATGCAAATGTCTACTCAGACAGATAGTAGTCCTTGTTTTATGTCTATTTCTCCACTATACATGAACACTTGGTGCTTCTCACATCATGGTGCTTTGCACATGTAGTTGTCATAGATTCACTGGTGCTTGTACTCGGCCACTCTAATCACATTCATGTTTTGTGGCTACTCCTTTCTCCTTCTTAGCAAATCTTGCTCTTGATTCAATGAATGAATGAATGAATGAATGAATGAATGAATGAAGACCTTTATTGTACGTTATTGCTTTCTAACAAGCTAAGTACAGGTCAAGGTGAATAGGGTACATCTCCTAGTGATTCTAAATACAATCTGTGTAAACTGTGATACATGACTGGAACTACAAAGTCTATAGTATACTAGTACTACTACTACTAGTATGTACAGGTTCAACTTCTTATCGCTTCTTAAGACAGTTGTAAATGTAGTTGCAGGTGGAGTTTAGAATACATGGTTTGTCTAATTGCACTAGAAATGTAAATTTTCCAGTAATGCCTTGTACATCTTTTTGTTCGTTTCCAGCACTGGGAAGGACTTTGTCCGTTTTGTGAACATGTTGATGAATGACACCACCTTCCTGCTGGACGAGAGTTTGGACTCGCTAAAGAGAATCCACGAGACACAAGAAGCCATGAAGGATGTGGCCACATGGGAGTCACAGCCGAGGGTAAGGGTTGTCATTAGTGGTGCGTACCTAAAGCCCGGACTTGGAATTGGACCTAAAAATGTTTAGGTCCAAGTCAAAAAAAAAACTTGCAAAAAGCTATCTGTCACTTATATTCCCTTTTATTGTTCTAAACCATCTAAAACCTTCCATAGACAGTGAAATTTGCACTGGAAAAAGACAAAAAGCATTTCATGTTTACACTGGCTGTATATAATTTGCATGTATTTTTCACATTGCATTTCAATTCATGCAATTTTATATGCACCACCACCTCCAAAAAAAAATTCTAGCACACATAATATGCAATGATGGGTTTAAGTCCAGACTTAAAGTCCGGACCTGAACCTGAACTGCTGGACCTGAATCCGGACCTGAACCTGAATATGAGTTTAGGTGCGCACCACTAGTTGTCAGTTACTGTAAATGCAGAAACTTTTGCGGTGGATTAATGTTTTTCTCATGTCCACTGTGAACATTTTTTTCATGGCAGTAAGAGACTACAGTGCATGGTGCTACCACAAAATTAAAACCACAGCAAAAAGTCCATTTCCCGCTACCGCGAAATTAAATCTCCGCAAACTTAAATGTATTTACAGTATGTTTAGTAAGGAAAACATGTTGAAAATATCAGAACCTGAAGTTTCAGTTTAACATTGTTAAACTAAGAGTGTATTTAGTGGGTTACTTTTGCTAAAATCTAAAAAATGACAGAGAAAAAGAGAATCCATTCCTTTCAACCCAATTTTTTCAGGGACCTTAAAAGGGCATTCCACTCCAGAAGGGGGTGGTGCTTTCTAATAGATAATGTGTCAATGAATACATAATCAGCCGAATTTTGTGGAATTCACATTGCGCTATGTGTGTTTTGTTAAACATTATGACACTCACTAAACCCATGCAGACCCTACCCATGCATTCCCTATACGCATAGACACTATGTTTATTGTGCATATTTTCGGAATAAATGAGGATCACTAAGCACACCGAGAAGGCAAATTGCTCATAAGATAGCAAAGAACACATAACAAGACTAGATTTCTTAGCGATCCTGAAATTAGCTTTGTAACCTTCCCTAAAAGTTTTGCATTGTATTCAGCCATAGGATTAATTCAATTAGAGGGTACTTGGGGACTTTAGTAGAAGACTGAATGCTTTTGAGACACGTGGAGCAAATGGGTACTTTATCGTATAATGTGAAGTAGTATGCATTTATTACTTCCTAAAATTAATATCTATCTAAAAATAACACTCCCGTGTGGAGTGGAATGCCCCTTTAACAGTAACTGTAAACACAACATTAACACTGTACCTATAGTGTAAGATGCAGGTCCAGGCATTTACCTGTACCAGAAATACTTATTGTCATGATTGTGATGACAACCAGTGATAGGAGTTAATTTTGCCTGGGTTTTCTACCGTTCTATGAGTAAAGCCTAATTACAGTCAGAAGAAGGAAACTACCTGTTGTGAGAAAAGTCGAAGACAGGATGTCTGCGGGCATGCGCAGTGATTGACATTTCCCACAAAGCTATTGAAATCATGCACAAGGAGGAAGCCTCCTGTTAAAAGACCGGATGAGCATGTACGCAATATAGACAGCTGTCGACTGTTGACAACTTGACATTAATCACAAAATCCGAATGAAGAAGACATTTGCTACAAAGTTCAATCACAGCCCCATTGAAATCACTTTCTCACGCTGAATCCAAGAAAAAAGCTTCTTCTCACAAGACGGGATAAGAATACTATTTAAAGCTGTTGGTTCTGACATTTGACAAGTACAGTTGAATACGTTTGAAATCACTTTGCCACTGACAAGCAATGTTCCATATAAGGAGGAAGCTGTCAAGGGAAATGGACAGGTATATCTTTGAATTCGTAAAAGAAAACAAGGGAATAACACGTCTCCAGCTTTTTTGGTGCCACTCATTGGTTAGGATCGCATGTTATTGATTTTCATAGTGTCATTTCAAACTAAAACAAACTAAACAAAAATATGTTGATGAAGGTTCATGTGATGAAGTACACATTTTTTTTATGGACGGGATGAAATTTTTGTGTGTTCCAGCAAGCAAATTTCTATCCCAGGACAAAGGGACAGGTCCTTGAGACAGCCCTGTATTAAAGAGATGTTGCATCTACATGTAGATTGAGACATAAATGTATGTTACAGCTATGGTAATGTTCGGAACAATTTCTTGACTGTAGAGCGAAACAGAAGCACTTGTCAATGTAAATTTTGTCTAACACTGTACTTTATAATTGTGAACGTCAAATTGTTCACTGTCTTATTGAGGTCACCTGATGAGTGGCGCTGAAATGACATCTCGCTCCAGACCCTTCCGATTTAGCCCAGCGTATTGTAAGCTACTTACAATTCAGCTCCTGGCTGCAAAGAGTGAGTAGTCGGCCCGCCCAATAACAACAACTGTTTTTACATTTATCAACAGTCTAACCTATATCTGTTTCTTTGTTTATTTATTTATTGTTACAAACAGGATATGCAGGAGAGCCGTCGACGCCAGCTGAATATTGATGAGCGCCAGTGCCGGTCGTACCTAACACTAGCCACAGAGACAGTGGACATGTTCCACTACCTCACTGTGCAGATCAAAGAGCCATTCCTTAGACCTGTAAGTGTCTGATGCTACATCTGGGGGCAGGGCTCGAAATTCATTTTTGGGATTAGGTGCACTGGTGCACCCAGCTTAAAAGATTGGGTGCACCAAAAATTTTTGGGTGCACCACTTAAATTTAAGTAGAATGTAAGAAAAAACTAATAACAAAACTTAGTTATAACCTGTCAAATTCTTAAACAAGTAACATGACAGACATTTTTATTATCTTTCTAAGACTTAGATGTCAAGAATACTAGTATATACTAGTATACTTGATATCTTTCCATACATAAACCTAAGGAAATTTTTGGGTGCACCTGGGTGCACATGCACCCAGTATTTCAAGCCCTGAGGGGTAATGAATATTACAACTTTCCAAAAATAGTTTCATCGGGTTGGTAGAATATAGGATATAGCCTACGAAAATTCCTTTTAAATAACCAGCCACTGTGATGAACCAGGACAAGGGGGGATATAGGCTTAGCCACGTTTGGGATTGTTTTCTCACCGCAAAAGCGCCACCTACATCGGTTACATATAGCGGTGAGAAGCAGAACTCCAGTTAGGAGCCCTGACAAAGGTGTCTGAGAGGCATCAAAACGTAACCAATGGAGGCACTGGCCGGTTGTGTAAAAAAGATTCTATTACATCATTCTTTGAGCACTGAAAATTGACACGAGGTTGGCAAAGTGTACATGTAGTATTAATGTGAAGATAATTTGAGGCAAAGCTAGAAAAATGTACTGATCTTTGCAAGTAACTATAACTTTGCTACCTGACATGTCTTACCATTTCCAAAATCTTGAGGCAAACGGATAATCGGGCTGGCCTGATAGTGGGGCGGTCATGAAGTTTGGGTGCATGTGCGGTGGGAAATCGGTAGCAAGTCCTCCATGCACCAGCTTTAAGAATTATGGCACTTAGGGTACTGTATTTTTGTTGTTGTGCCATTTGTGTGTGTTTTTGTGTGACAGCAGAGTAATGGGTCGTTAAGTTTATCATATTAATTTTTCGTGTTGGTAAGGCCCCCAAGTTAGTAAGGGTCTTGAAACTTAAGGTTAGTCTCCTTTAAGGTGGGGTCACACCTGCGTATATATTTAAGTCCGTATGAGGCGCGCATGGGAGTATTCGCCTCCACCAGGCTCCACAGGTCGTTGTAAAAATAGTGAAAATTGGACAAACGTAAACAGGTAATATGTCACAGGTCGTTGTAAAAATAGTGAAAATTGGACAAACGTAAACAGGTAACATGTCAGACGAGTTAGCTGGTCGCTAACCATACTTCTCGGTCAGCTAACTCATCTGGCATGTTATGTATCTATATTTGTCCAATTTCTACTATTTTTCCCGCTACCTGTGGAGCCTGGTAGAGACTAAAAGCTTCATACGCACCTCAAACGGACTTGAATATATACGCAGGTGTGACCCACCTGTAGGCTTTCTACAGTGACTGTGCTGCAATGGGATGTCCAGTTTTGATATCTTGTTAACATTGTTTTCTCCATGTGTCCCCATCCCTACAGGAGCTAGCGGACAGATTGGCGGCCATGTTGAACTTTAACCTTCAGCAGCTGTGCGGACCCAAGTGTAAGGACCTGAAAGTGCAGAACCCAGAGAAGTTCGGCTTCGAACCCAAGAGACTTCTGGGACAGCTGATTGACATCTACCTGCACCTGGACTGTGAGAAGTTCGCAGATGCCATAGCAAATGATGAGGTAACGCAGGGCTGAAAATTCTGAGTATATGTGCACCTTGGTGCACCCAAAGTTGGAGCTGTGCACCCAATTTTTTTTCTGTGGTGCACTGGTGCACAGGTACCCACTTAATGTATCTAAAGATATCAAAATATACTGGTACATGTATAAACTACAAAACATGTATATTTTTGACATATTAGTTTTAGAAAGATACAGAATGTCTGTCAAGAATTTGATGTTTTGGGTATTTGGGTCAATTGTATATATTAGGTTTTTCTGACATTCTACTTTATTTTATGTGGTACACCCAAAACATTTTTGGTGCACCCAATTTTTTCCAAAAATGAATTTAAAGCCCTTGGTAAAGTAATTAGGTAAATGCTTAAGTCCTTTACGTATGGCGTCTTTGAAGCAGAAAGAGCAATGGTCTGGTAATCCATTGTGTGAAGATAGAGCCCATTACTCTCCTTCCACCGCCTTTTATTTCCCCAACCAAAATTGGGTGCCCGTTTTGACACCCGAGCAGATTAAAAGGAGATTTGTCTTATTATAAGTACCTTTCCCAAGGGACCAGTATCTTGCCCTAAATGCCAGTAATCAAACCCGTTCATCTGTATCCACTAGTCTAACCACTCCCCTTTGTCCCTTCTTCTGTAGCGCTCCTACAGAAAAGGTGTGTTTGAGGATGCCTGTGGGGTGATGATGCGGGCCATGATTAAGACACAGTCGGAGATCGAACACTTCGCTAACCTTGCAGAGAGGGTGGAGAAGATTCTGGTCCAGAAACTCAAGAGTGAAGCTGACTTCAGCGATGCTCCTGATGAGTTCAAAGGTATTTATCTTCCTTTTTTTTTCAACGTGTTGGAAAAATGTAGGTTGTTATATGCTGTGTCTAGAGCACAGTGTTGGCCACTCCTATCCCCATCATAACTAATTTTTTAAGCTGATGGGAAACAAGCACTGCAGTCCAAACATGGCTGAACCCACAAGTGTGAGCTAAACCAATACCGAAACCCAATCATATGGGTACCCCTTTCCATCACTCTATTAGCATGATGGGAAACAAACATGGCAGCGCCCATGGGAGTGAGCTAAATCAAGATAGGTTCTGATGATGCAAACTTAAATATATGTAAATGTAAATATTGTCTGTTTTTTTTTTTTTTTTTCCAAAAACAGATCCCTTGATGGACACCCTGATGGAGGACCCCGTGATCCTCCCCTCTGGAACGGTAATGGACCGTGCCATCATCACTCGCCACCTCCTGAACTCACAGACAGACCCCTTCAACAGGCAGAGTCTCAGGGAGGACGAACTCATTCCTGGTCAGTACTGAGTAGTTAGCGTGTTTATTCCAGTGGTTAGCGCCTAGTCCAGTGGTTCACAGCGCCCTGCCTCTGGAACTAAAAGCCATGATTTCAATTCCGGCTGTGGCTCACCTGACATGCACTCTTACTACCAGAAAGGCTTGCAGTTCTTATACCCCCCTCACATTAGGCGCGATTCGATCGGACGACGAGTCTGCGAGCTCTAATTTACGAAGAGGCATGACCCTGATGCCGACGAAGAAATTGCAGAGTTCCCCCCTTCCCGTCAGGGTCATGCCTCCTCGTAATTTAGAGCTCGTAATTTAGAAATCGCGCCTAATGTGAGGGGGGTATTAGGATGGGACGTTAAACTGTTGTCCACTGTACAATATGTCTGTAAAGTGAACCTGTAAATACTGTCATGGCCAGTGGAAGGCTAGCTCTTCAGTGAGCTAAAACTAAATCGAGATCACTTTCCTTTACTTGTATTTGTATTGTACCAGAGCCATATTTCCGTTCGGTATCGGTGTTTAATGGTACGGCCTGGGGCTTCTCAAACTCGCTTGCGTTTGCCCCTGTCAAAAATTCAAACAACTGTTCTCTCAACCAAACAGGCACATGGTCAGTTCTTTTGTTCAAATTGATGAATAAAGCTCAGCCTTGGCCAATGTTCTCTTTTCAGATGTGGTATTTGGCTCAGTCTCAGGGTGATCTACGCAATGTTGTTAGTTCTCGTTTAAAAATCTGTCATTGGAAATACATTTTCATTAATTCCATACAAATTGAGTGAATTTCTTTCTGTCTCAGCATAGGACACGTCTTTCAGGTACAAAATGTAGCTCTGGTCGTATCCTATATACTGGGAGGCTGATATGTTTGAACGATATTGTTCATACTTGTTTTTATCTCCCAACAGCCGATGAGCTGAAACAAAGGATAGCAGATTGGAAGAGGGAGAAGATGCAGTGAGAGAGTGCTTAATAGGAAGATTCCAGAGACAACAAACGAAATCTCAACGGGAAGAGAAAACATTACGGTCCTGCTCCAATGTTCAGTGTTTCCTTGAGCAATATTTGCTTGCTTGCTGCACACGGTTATGAAGTCACTCACAGTGCTTGTGTACCCCTCTACTACAGTGTATCGACCCAAATGTCAGTAAATGTTTGCCAAATATTCTGTTATTTGACTAGTACTTCCCAATGTTTTGAATGCTCTGAACGTGTTCTCATATGTTTAATGAGAGCAGCCAGTTTTACTCTTGATGTTTGCTGTAGGTCCTTCTATGTCTTTCTTTACTCATACTGTAAGCTTACATTGTATAGTCATCAGAAGGATACTGTGAAGCATACAATTATTGGTCAATATGTAAAACACCAGAAATTGGAGCCAGACGGACAAATGTAAGAATGATAATGACTAGTGATCCACAGTACATTGATATGAATTCACAAGAACTGATCTATGAAATACAGTAAAGTCAACTATGGGGAAGAAGGTGGATTTTTTTCAGGTGAGATTGTAAGGAAGGTTTGAGGTCGATTTATCAAGAAACATGGGACATTCTTGTTGCACTCATACTATAGTAAAACACTTCCTTTTAATGTCTATTTTTTCTTGACTTTGCACTGACTAACAGTACGAAAGTGTCAAAACAGTAATTTTTGTCTGATACCAGTCTGAAACATAAAGATGGCTTTGAGTTTATGAATCATAATGAAGGATGGACTGTATATGTAACTAATCTATAAAACTGGGTATACTATATTCCATAGTGTTGAGCCATCCTTCTACGCAGGGACATCCAACAGCCAAACTGCCTGTCTGGATGTGCCCTGCTCTTTCAACCGTCACTCTTAGTTCCTGTGGACGTCCCCCCCAAACCAGCTGTCAGCCAATCAGAGAATAGGCTTTCCGTTTTCAAAAAGCTGTCTCGCATGTATAAGGGTAACCTCATTAATATTTATAAGCAGGGCGGTCAGGGAACTAAGGGTGACGGTTGAAAGAGCAGGGCACATCCAGACAGGCAGTTTGGCTGTTGGATGTCCCTGCATAGGATGTGTTGAGCAAGACATTTAAAAAAAAAGGAGTATGATGATTTTCGATTACTCGTGGAAAGTTCATTACAAATTTCCTGTGTATGGTTAAAAGTAAATTCCAGTATTACATGATGAGGCACTGACAGCATATGACTTTCCATTGACCCACACACACTGCAATATCGTCAATAAACTGAGCTTTACCCTATCTGTATATCTTGATCACTTACCATTATGACGCGTGAAACGTTTTCATTTAGTTTATCTGAGATATTTTCCTGAGAATTTGTAAAAACAATGAAAAAGGATGAAGGTATATGATATACAGTAACATTTCACAGGCACAGCCAGCAATACAATGTTGACATTTTTTCAAGTGTGAGGATCAGACATTGAAACTAATGGATTCTGTTTTTCTTAAAGGGGCATTCCACTCCAGACGGGACTGTTATTTTCCGATAGATATTAATTGTAGAAGTCACAAATGTATGCTACGTATCATTATACGATAGAGAAGACATTAGCCCCACGTGCATCAAAAAGCATTCAGTCTTCTACAAAACTCCCCAAGTACCCTCTAATTAAATCAAATCAATCTCATCGTATGGCTGAAAACAATGTGCCTGACAACAGCTGACTTAAGTTAGGATACAAAGCTAACTTCAGGGGTGCTAAGAAAAACACGTATTGATATACATTTTGTATGCTCTTTGATATCTTATGAACAATTGACCTTCTTGGTGTGGTTAGCGCCCCTCATTTATGCCGAAAATATTCACGATAAAGGAAGTGTCTACACGTATAGGGAATACATGGGTAGGGTCTGCATGGGTTTAGTGAGTGTCATATTGTTTTACAAACACACGTTACGTAATTCGCCACAAGTGGAATTCCATAAAAGGTCGACTGATCATATATTCATTGATACATTATCTTGGGAAATAACACTCCCTTCTGCAGTGGAATGCCCCTTTAAGTTTGAACAGTCAGTTTAAACATCTTTTAGGCCATGTTGCTTGGAATATATGGATGATGTCTGTGTGCGCATCAAGTTTTTTTTTTCCATTCCCAAAAGAAAGTTTCTGACCATAATATAAATCACAGTAAATTAAAGCAGCTACAAATGAGAAAATAATAATTATTGCTGTTGTTTTTCGTCCATCTTACATTGTAGGTCCACCTTGACTTCAGTCGCTCTTGTATGACTACTAGTATGCTGTAAATTGCAAAGAAATATCGGAAAACGAAAACTTCTGTATAAATATTGGCCAAATCGAAAGTTAAAGAAAGTAGGTGAAATAATACAATACAGTCAAACCTGTATTAGGGGCCACCTCTACAGAGGGGCCACCTGTCCTTAGTGGCCACTTTTTGTCGGTCCCTTGGGTATTTTATCTACAAGTTGCCACCTCTATACAGAGGCCACCTGTCTATAGTGGCCAAATTTGTCCGGTCCCTTGAGTGGCCGCTATAGACAGGTTTGACTGTACTTTATACAATACTGTGCTTAGTTATTTTAACCTTCCTAACCACTTTTGTATAGTTAAGGTAATTTTTTTTCTTCACATGCATCAGTTTTAGGGTTCCAAGATGTCATCCATAAACATGTACAGTCAAACCTGTATTAGGGGCCACCTCTACAGAGGGGCCACCTGTCCATAGTGGCCACTTTTTGTCGGTCCCTTGGGTATTTTATCTACAAGTTATCACCTCTATACAGGGGCCACTGTCTATAGTGGCCAAATTTGTCTGGTCCCTTGAGTGGCCACTATAGACTCGTTTGACTGTAATCAAATCAACATGATCTTACTATGGGATCCAATAAGCATTAGTTTTGCCTTTAACAGAATACAGATTTGTCAGTACAACACCACTAAAAGTCATGGCACATTATAACTTGTAATTGTAATTTTGAACTATGATGAAGTGACACTAAACTTTCTGATCTACCAAATGTATGGTCTATATATTATACAGTCATTACATCAATGACTGTTGAATGGGTGCTTTTATATACTATTATATAGCTGATATCAATTAACACTGCCAGTACACTTTTAACAAGTTAGGTGAACATGAACTTGAAGATGTTAAAACAGTCGTGTCCAGCCTTTTCTTCCGGAAATGTCTTTCTTCAAGTCAAGATCAGAAGAACTCAAAATACCAGGATGATTCAAGGAACAGTCATCTGAAATGATCAGAAATCAAATTCATTACCATGTTATGGTGCTCATATATAATGTATAAACTGTTCAGATGCCTGTCAGATTTTTAGGTGACTAAAATTAGTAAAAAGCTGCTTTGACCATTCTACACTTTCCTGAAAGTAGTTTATGTCAATTATATTTTATCAACCTTCTCCTTTGGCCCCAAATTTATAAGTCACTAAGGGTTCACATTTGTCCGTAAATAAAGTCTGTAGGAGTTCCGTATTGACTGTAGGTAAAGTTTGTAGCTAAAGAAGACAGTGATTTAATTTTGGTTTGATAACCAGGGTGAACAAGAGTGGGTCAAAGTGAACAACAACTTCTTGACACAAACTTTATCTAAGCCAAAAAAGGCTTGTATGCACTTGATATGTGCACAAGTGTGAACCCCCTCTAAGGTTATGCAGTAGAGAAAAGGTAATGAAGAAGTTGTACAGTGTATATTTTGATATCAGGAAATGTCTTTTGGGTCCTTAAAGAGTCAAAACAGAAGTGGAAGTACCCTAAAAACCAGATGATACAGGCAGGTTCAGAATGTTGTGATGTACGCCAAAAAGTATTGCCTTACATACAACCTTTCCTATTGGCCAAAACTGTCCAACTTTTGACTTCATTCATAGTCAGGGTATAAAAGGCCTGTTTCTTCCAGATCACTTCAGTGTCACTGATGAAAACTGGTGGATGCCGGTTGAAACGTCTGACCGTTTCCCAAACCATATTCAGTTGCTTGAGTAACTACTTTTTGGTGTATCTTATTACCTGGATGTCCAACCTACATCGACGAATGTTGTGTCATGCAACTGTTCATTTTCAGCATCATTTTCAAGTCTCTTTAAGGACAATAAGCTCGGATTCGATCAGATACTAAAATTAACTGCTTGTCCTAACTTAATAAAGTTGTGAATCCCTTGACAGACTGTATGTATACCAGTCCTGTAGATAATGAACATAATAAAATGTTTTCTACAGTCAAAAAGATTGGAGGTTCCTTTCAATTTTAACTCCAAAGTCCTGCATGTAAATCAAAATGAAATGAGCCAAACTATACCTGTATTTCCAAGTATCCTTTCACACCACTTCTACCTTACAAACTTGTACATTTGTTTGTACTTCTTGCCAATATTCATATATATGTAATTCTATGTGCATGTACATGTAACTGCAGACTCACCAAAACAAACGCATGCCCGTAGCCAGGATTTTGGTGGGGGGGGGGGGTTCTTTTTAGTAATTGTGGGACCATCGAGCACGTGAGCTGTCCGGGGGAGCATGAAATTGAAATTTTGACCCTCTGAAACGCCATTTCCTGCATTTTGACGGGCAAAAATCGCTTGTGAAGTTTAATGGAATTTCTATTAAAGGACAAGGCTTTCGCGTAAGTCTTTGAGGCCAACTCCCTCGACATATTTTCATCATGTCCAACACCAAAGGCGTGAGGCGTCGCAATGGAGGTCTGGGGAAATTTTGAATTCTGGACCCTCTGAAAAGCCATTTCCTGCACTTTCTGGGGCAAATTTTGCTGATAGACTCACTACGTTTGGCTGAAATGTCTATCTGGGAAAAATGCAAACCAGTCATGCCTTTGAAAAAAAATCTTGGACATGAAAAAGTGGACATTCGAGCCTGAAAAAGCAGACCTTTTGAGTGTGTGGGGGGGTTCTTCCGAACCCCCCCTGGCTACGGGCATGACATCTACTTACTTTCACAGAGATACTAAAAAACTACTTCTTTGACAAGTATTACATGAACAACCATGACTTTATTCAAAATACCAGCAAACTGATGCGTACAGTACATAATAATGGAAGAACATACATCAACTGAATTAAATATCATTAGTTCCAAAGGCTTTAGAGAAGTTAGCAGCGAGGTCTAAAAACAAAGCCTCCAACATCTTTGAATCATCAACTAATTCTGTGCTACAGTAGCTGTCCAGCAAACTTTACCAGTCGGCACAGTTCTAGACCTGGCAGCATATAGCTTTCAAGACTTATTAGTAATACTTAAAGTAGAAATTGCAAATTACAGTTACGTGTTTGGTTTGTGTACACAAATGACAAACTAAAATGGACTAGCAATACAACACTGTACTTAGCCCAGTGTCATAACAGAACACTACATGTACTATTAGTAGTCTTGCAGGGACAAGTCATTACATAAACCTCAGTTTTGTACACCCATACATTGGGTGACCTATAGGTTGGTAAAATAACAGAGTAGCTTTCCCATGGCATGTGGATCTATACATGCATGTATATACTAGTACCTCTAGCTAGTTCAAATTCCATGAAACCATTCTTTAGAGCTACTAAAATAGTAAATTAAATGTGTCCATTGCAGACATTTTCAGTGTCGAAATGTCTAGGTTTGTATAGCTGATTATAACAATGCAACGTAAGTAGCAGGTTGTCTGATGTATCAATAAAAACATAAAGGTAATTATGAAGCAAACCTCTTTTAAGCTACGAACTACCAACTGAAGTGCACTATACCTTCTGTCTTATATCACAAATTTTGTTTAAGTCTGAAACAGTATCATGTTGGATTCTTTAATGAAGTAAACAATATATGTGCAAACTAACATGACTACAAAAAGACGATACACTGCCTCTAGTCTGAAAAAAATATGAAGAATATCATTCATGACTGTTTTTCTGTGGTTTTGTCTTTTTGTACAACTGTTACTGTCTGCAAACCAAGCTGTTGAAGAGTTACTTTTAACAAGTCAGTTCAGCATGAAAACTTATTGCATTACAAGGTGGTCTTCCTGCCTACATGTTAAACACAATTTAACATTTCGTCACTGGTATTTGTGCCTGTAAATCATAGACAGAAATCGCTAAGATATGGTAAGTAGTTACTTGCAAAGTTGAAAGTTTAATGCATTTATTAAATATGTAATGGAAAACTGTCCTATATGGGCAAGTGTTGCAAATTCCCAACTACTAATTAGTTCCAATGAACATCACAACAAAAGAAGAATTCAGCTTAAAGACACTTAAACTAAACAGAAAACTCAAACTGTAAACACTACTCATCACATCTAACACTTACTATTTCAGCCATTGGGTCACCAGTTTACTTTTTAGACAAATCACATGAAAAAATAGATACTCTTTTATCAAGCCCAAAAGTGGGTAAAACCTGGTCACCAAGACTTGGCACTGATAGGAGGCAACAAACACAATTATAAAAAAACACCTTCCTCTGCGCACATTTTTGGTCCCTTATTTTGACAGAAAAAGGATTTGGAATGCCCATGCCTATGCAGCCCCTAACAGTTTCTGAATACCATACTTCTACAAGTATCAACTGTGTTCCTGTTTTCTGAGACTTGAGGCACATTGCAACAATCTTTCAAAATACAAGGAGAAGACTTTCCAAGCCACCATCCTTTATCAAACTTAAGGACTTTCCATAAAGGTCTACAGTAGTTTCTTCGAGATACACTTCTACTCACATCCCCAATACGCCAGCATGGACTATGGAGATACATGTATTTCAAGAAAATCATATTGTGAATGCGTTATAATTAGTTTACGTAGTTTTAATGTCAAAGGTACTTGAAGTTGAAGCAGCTTTGGTCCCCAAAGTTATCTTGCAAGCCAAGCCCTGGTAGAATTCTATAATATACGGTATAACAAAAAGCTTCAAAGATCAACTCCCTTATGGTGGGAGATATGTAAGTAGGAACAGTTCTTTCCAAAATGGCAGCCGGTGGTGCGATAGAAGAAGCACTCCTCTCCGAACTCCGTCTCCACGGGACCCTTCATCTTCCCCTGCTGGTACGAGCTCTGTGATTGGCTGACTTTCCCGGCTGACTGGCCTCCCGTCTGGTTACCGGTCTTCAGTTTGGACTTCATCATGAGGAAGTTGCCGTCGGCGTTGATGATCGGGTTGTCCGGGAAACGGATGACCAGCTCCATCCCTCCGATCTCCGTCCCCTGGAGCCCGTCGCGCGCCCTGGTGGCGTCCGCCATGTTTGTGAAGTTCACGAAGGCACAGGTTTTGGCGTGCATGATCTTGATGCTCAGGATGCGGCCGTACTTGCCGAAGATGGTCTGGAGGTCGGCCTGGCTGACTTTGGCGGTGACGTTCCCCACCCATAGGGCGGCGCACGGGGTCGGGGTTGCTCCGGGGGCCTTCCCGTGATGGCCGTTCATGGCGACGACCTTCGGCGCTGCCGGCCTTGCCGCAACCGGCGCAGACGCACGCATGGAAAATGTCGGCTGCTGTTTGGGTAAGGAGACTGGCGCTTGAGCAGTAGCAGCATGTGGGAACATGGCACTTTTGGTAAGCCGTGGTCCAACCTGCGTGGCTCTTGGCGCTACCGGCTGGAACGCAGACCTCGAGTGGTTCAACTTGGGCGGGCTTAGACTCTCTGGAAAATCCTCTTCGTCAGACATATACACTTCAGTATCAAGAGAGCCACTTTGGTTAAAGGCAGAGGTTATTAAAGAGTTCAGGGCTGCTTCCACAGTCCCGTGTTCTTTTATTGCTTTGTAGCTCTGCTCCGAAGTGAAGCCCATGTCTGTCAGGACTTTGACGGAGATGGCCGTTATGGGATCCTCTGGCATGCCCTGTTTATCAGATGCTGGCGTTCCAATAGGCACTTTGGATGGGAGGGAAAAAGTATCTAAAGAGGATATAAAATTCTGACTCTGCATAGGATGCCAGGAGGGAAAAGTGCCACCCTGGTTAGTAGTATCGGCTTCGGAACTTGAGTTTTCTATTAGCACCTTGTTGGTAAAGGGGTCGGTTTTATTGGCGTTACGTTTGGGCTGCGTTTCCCAATTAAAATCGTCAAACTCACCAGATATTAAAGCATCCAGGGCTGAATCTAAATGGCCGTGTTGTTTAAAGGCCGCCTCGCTCTGTCTATAAGAAAAGCCCATGTCCATTAAACGCTGCATGGCGTGAGACATGTCTGTTTTATCATTAGTTTTAACTGCAGGAGCCTCAAGGGGGACGTGGTCGTCGATTGAGGGAACACTGGGTGGGGGCTGGGGTGGGGTGGGGACTTGGTGTTGAAGAAACCCCGGGGGTAAACTCGGAAAGAGCTGGGATGTCGGGTTAGAATACGGAGTGGGGATTTGGGAGATGGGAACTTCAACGTTTTGCTGAAGAAATAATTGCTGCTGGGGGAAAGCGGGACCATTTTGCGGAAAAAATTGATCAAGAGGCCGTGGTGTAAAGACAGTGGGAGCGAGCGGCTGACTAGCAACAAAACCATTTCCGAGCGGATTATTCCTATAACGAGCAGACTGACGCTGCGCCATTAGATATTCTACAGCAGAACCTAAAGACTCGTGAATTCTTAAAGCAGCCTCGCTGTCTTCTCTCGAAAAACCCAGGGACATAAGTTCCTGTACTGGGTAAGGCACAGTAAGGTTACCGTTGCTGTCTACCTTTCTTGGTGGCGGCGCCACAACGGTGCTTAATTCTTTATCAACTATTTTATTATCACCATTTGTTTTAGAGGAAGAGGATTTAAGGAGGGAATCTAAAGCTTCCTCCATGGAACCATGTATTTGTACGGCTTCCTCACTAGCCTGTCTGGAGAAACCCAACTCTACTAGTTGCTCTACCACACCCTCTTCCTTATCAACAGTTTCTACTATCTCCTCTACATCCTGGCTCTCAAGATCGTCAGGAGTGGGAGGTTTGGACTCAGAGTTCTGGGAGGATGTCTCGCTTTTCCCCGACTTTGACCTTTTCTTCTTCTTCTTTTTCTTCTGTCCGTTCTGCTCCTCAAAATTAAGGCCAGGAATGTAATGTTCCGGTATGGGAGGGGTCGACCTTTCAGAAATAGGCAGCATGTATGGAGCAGGCCACTTCACTACAGGGTGGTTCAGGGTAGGTTTCGCTTGCTTGACTTGTTGTTGTTGTTGTGTTGGTGGTTGTTGTTCTTTCTGCTGCTGTTGTTGTTGTTCTTTCTGCTGCTGTTGTTTGTGTTGTTGTTTTTGTTGTTCCTGCTGTTGGGAGGATCCACCCTTCTTCTGTTTCTTCTTTTTAGCAGTGGTGTCTTCTTCTGGACGCCACTCTGTGTCCTTCCGCAAGTAGCCTTTCCCACATCTGCACTTACAAACCTGCAGGGGATGGACAACATCAAGGTCAGACAAAACAGACAGATGTCAAACATGTAAATCACTGAATCAGGGTTGTAGCCAGTACCTTTCCTTCAGTCCTTTGAAGGAATTTTGCAGCTGGGGATGGAAAAAAGTTTTCCCCATTCCATCCCCTGGGACAGACAAAAATTGATATGTAAAGATATAAAAAAAATTGAAACCCTTGAAAACCATTGAAACCATTGTTCTTCTTCACCAAAACAGATGCCATTGAACAGCTTAGTCTACAAGCAAAATTTGCACCTCAAAATGCAGGAAATAGTGTTTCTGGGGGTCTAAAAATTTTCTGGGACCCAGACCCCTAGAAATGACGCGCAACGTCACGCCATGCCTTCGGTGCTCGATAGGATTCCCATTCAAAATCAAGGGGACTGAAAATGATCTCAGGCTGGCTACAACCCTGCACTGAATAAAGAGACTCTTTTTACACAACCGCAACTTGATTTTCACCGATGACTTTTTGTCACCTTCCTCAAGGCAATTCTGACCGGTTTACATTGAACTGCAGCGATAGGTGTCGCTGCTAACAGTTGCGGTCACAAACATACAAAGTAAACCAATCAGAATTGGCCAGAGGAAGGTTACAGATGGTCACCAAAAACATCAGTTAAATCACAAAATGACCTGTATTACGATCCATAAAAAAATATACATGTATATTCCCTAATTTAGCCATAATTCACAATATTTACATATCTGGAGGCACAATACAGCCATGAATACAACATTATACACATAATAAGATATCTTGGAAGACCCACTTACTAGTAAGAAATTTAACCTTCAGAATGAGAGATCATATATGCACAAATGACAGTCTTTACTTCATGTACACATGTAGCCTGTGTATATATAGCTGGGTGTACATTGTGTATTTATAGGTACCACCTACATATGATCAGCCCTTGCATAACCAGTGAGGCTCTAGCCTCCATAGCAGGCTTTCTAGGGCCTTTTTTTGGCTCATGATACACTTTTGCTGGCCATTTCTATTTGTACTCGGTCGCTGATTGCTGGCGTTTTCTGATTGCCGGCCTCCAAAAGCCTGCATCCAAACGGCGCATGAAAGTGATATTAAAAAACGATTAGGGCGATTAACTAGGAGGTGTGAATTTCCTGCCTGCCGTGGACGGCTAATAAACTGCACGCATTTCTACCGGACAGAGCGCTTGCAGCCGACATGCGAATTGCCTCTCAAGGAGTTGCGAATTATTCCTAACATATGTGTTAATAGGGCAGATGAATGGCTAAACGTTTTTTCTACCACTTCCATGCGCCGTCTGGATGCCGGCTTTCGGAGGCCGGCAATCAGAAAACGCCAGCAATCAGCGACCGAGTACAGAAATGGCCAGCAAAAGTGTATTATGAGCAAAAAAAAGGCCCCAGAAAGCCTGATATGGAGGCTATGAGGCTCCTATATATGTACATAAAATTTTCAAAAGCTTTTGTGAAGTCACCCAAATTAATTAGCTCCCTGGTGCTTCAGAAATTGGAATGCCATTCACAGCTCTCTTTGTGCAAGTACCTTCCCCATTCATTAATGTTAGTATGTTCTCCATTAGGTATTAGTTCTATTACACACATATACAATATTATAGTATACTGAAAATCTGAAATATTTGCCATTCGTTTAAGTTTGCATCTTTTGTTAAAAGCCAATCTTGTGACCTAACATTTATGCACATTTGTGAATTTTCTGTTAAGCTTGAGAAATCTCAGAACAACTCTATTTTCTTACATACAGGACAGTTACCAAAATTAGTACTACCCTAGTTAACAACCCAGAATAAAAAAATTTTCCCCTAGAAACTATCATAGAGAGAAACTCCCTTCCACCAAGTTCTGAAATAGCACCCTCACTAGATAAATCAACGGCGCCTACAATTAGAAAGTAGATGTGCAATGTGCAAAAGGTTAGGCGTGATAGAGGTCTATATATATATATATACAAAATACAGAAGAGTACAGCTTTCAGATTCTGAGCAAACAACTACCACAGGTGCTGGTGTCACGGATCTACTCTCACCTCTCAAATAGAAGTACCCCCTGGAATAAAAGTACTGTACCCCCCGGACAAATCTTCAAAATCTAATAAAAGTACCCCCTGGAATAAAAGTACCCCCCGGAAAAATACCAAATTGACATGTAAACTGTGTCCATGCTACTTCAGTCCAAGACAATATGATAAGCAGGTAGGCTCCTTTTATTTATTTATGCATCAGTACCATATCAGTTAATTGTACAAGTAATTAACAGAATAATTCCTATGTTATTGCACATAATTTCTTTATCTGAGTAAAAAAATGAATGAAAATAAAAATTGAGGAAATAAAAAAAGAAGTTTATTTTATTATCATTGTTACAAAATAACATTTTGAAGAAACATTCCAACTTAGAATACCTTATTCACCACTTGTGCTATTTTCAATGTTGCAGAAACCAATGAGGCCATAGACACTGCCCCTATCGAGAAATAACGGTACTGCAGAAAAATGTCGCGAGATTCGGCGTGAGTTGATGAATCCAACATGGCGGATGTTTTCGAGCCGATTGAACGCTATGCTTTATTTTGGAAGGATTTTTTCGTTGCTGGAACATTAAAACAAGTTGACTACAGGTGAAAAATAATGGAAAAGTATTGGTAACTTTTTAATTTGTTTGGTTGGTGGTTAATTTCTGTGTTTTTATAGAGAATTTACGGGAGTAAGTGACTGTGTGTGTAGCATGTGACCTCGATGTTTGGCGATGTTTTCGTCTTTGTTCAGCGCAAATTTCAAGATTTTTGGAAGGTTAAAGATGGTCTAAAACGAAAAGGATATATTTTTTTACGAGTCCAGTACCGAATCACCTGGGTTTCGGTATTTTTCGACCTGAACCGAAACGTTTTTGCAAGTCCAGAACCGGTCCTGCGTTTGGGTCATAGTGCTAGCGGCAGGGAAATCCGCGCTGCCTCGTCCGAAAAATAGTGAATTTTAAGCAAAAATACCGCGGAAATATGGGCAGAAAATACCAAACTTTCAATATTTTTGGGGTCCCTGGTTAGTAAAGAAAGCCACAATTTGAAAAAATAAAAATAAACGTACCGTCTAAAATAAGGACGTACCGGGTGGATTTTGAGGCTGAAAAAAATAAACGTACCGGTACTTTTATTTGAGAGGTGAGAGTACAGTACAACGGACCAATTTCGAAGAAAAATGTCTAGATTATGTATCTATGATGTACAAAAAATGACCAAAAACTGGGAGTAGCCATGACTAAGTATAGCTCAAAGTAGTTGTGCAAGTCAGTCCTTCAGACCTTACCGGATGTACACGGTAAACAAACTTATCGACCATGACTGAAGTTCACAAAGGTGAACTTTAACCTGTGTCTACAGCATGCAGTTCAGCACGTAACCATGGCAGGGTTTGATAAATAGTTTATCCTAACGTACTTCAAGCTTTGTTCTGGTTACAGTCCAAGAAAAGAGAGGCCAGCCTGAAAGTGCAAAACATCTTGAATTTTAACTCTCACCCTTATAATATTTTGCTTACACTAGTTACAGTTACATATTGTTGATTCAAAGTATGTTACTAACTGTTAGTTTACTTTTCTGACAGCTACAAAGTTCTACAAGTTACACATGCAATTTATGAACGCAATAATAAGATGTTTATTTGCAAAATCATGCCCGAGGGCTAATTGCACATACAGTCTCAAGAACTAAGAGAGGTAAATACATAAAACTAGTGTCTAATCAACTACATGATACTATGAGTATGAATACTATTGTCGGGTTTGACTTCTTCTTTGAAGGCAGTGGTTAATGAACTGTCCCACATTCTGTAGGATGGTGGGATTTTGTGCTTTTAGTAGAAATGTAGTCTTTTGGTGATCATTTAGGTGGTAAAAGCTTGGTGAAATAGTGGCAACTGTTTGAAATAATGTGTTTCTTTCGGTTTCATAGTGGGTACACTGACTGATACCACAGTCACTAATACCACAGTGGTTATAAACCTTCTCTATACACAATCAAAGACATACATGTACCAGTGTAGTGGTTGTATTCAATTGAATCAAACCTCTTAAACAACTGGGCTTTGAATATTAATGCTTCCAAAGGAAAACATATTGTTTTTATTGGCATACTGGCCTGTGTTCTTTTTCCAGCGTCAGCCAAAGAAAACTCAGAACTGGGACCGTTTATAACATTTAAAAAATCGCCATTACACAACACAAGTACAAGTTAAGCTCAACCAGCAAAGGAACCATATGTGCAAGGTAGGACGGAGGTTTGTGTCCCACCTTGGTAGGGCTGTGTACCTAAACAAATTTCAGGTACAGGTAAAGGTACAGTTACACGGGTTTAGGTACAGGTCCGGACCTGCACCTGTACCTAAAAAAGTTTAACCAAGTAATTGTACGTTAAACATGTAGCTAACTGTTTTCTAGTGATAAATTGTCATCTTTGTTTGGGGAATTACATATTTGAATCTCAAAACAATTTCTTTGCAAGTTTTCTTAAGTTTCAATTGCAAGATTATTACCATTGTCATTGTTGATTAAGGATTTACTACTCCAGTAGTCTTAAAAAGTAGTGTTTAACTTAATAGTGATTTAGTTTGTTTAGGTACAGGTACAGGTATACAGATGTTTAGGTCCGGACCTGTACCTAAACAATTTTTTAAGGTATGGTACAGGTACGGGTATTTAGGTACACAGCCCTACACCTTGGACATTTTCTATCTATTCTTCTCTTTTTTCTCATCAAGATATATCTACACAACACTTTCATCTTGTGAACAGGGCATCGCATGTTTGACAATCAGCCTTTGTTCTTTTCTGACGATTTTTCTTTTCCCTTTGGAAACATCCTGCATTTTCTTTGAAAATGTGGGCTTTCTAGTTTTACCTTCAACCAAACATGACTGCCTTGATATACAAATGTCTCCAAGGCCAGACAGGTGTGTCAGGAAAGATTCTGAGGGCTTCATTTCCTCCCCTGCTTGAATAATAAATGCAATCATAATCTTCTTCCTGTCCAGGTGACATCTCAAATTCCATGTTGAATTATCAGCTAGACGTCCTGTGCTCTCTACAAAGGAAGTATAGAAGAACCAAATTGATAACACTCTGATAATATTTACTAGTAGACATCATGTCAATTTTGCTTTCTCTCATCTAGCTAGGGGGGGGGGGGTGTCTCCTAAGAGGGGGATCCCACTTGCGTATTAATCAAGTCCTTATGAATTATGCAGGGGTCGAAATACATTTTTTTTGCTACATGCAAAATTGCAAGTTGGCAAAAATTTTACGTGCAATTTGAAAAATTTACATGCAAAATACTGCAATGTTCTAGCCAGCATCTATCATTCCGTCCTTTGGCAGAATTTTGTTGCTCAAGACAGATAAGAATTTTGCCCATTCTGTCACTTTTGGTTGACAGAAATTGGCGCATGAAAGTATAGACAGAACTTGAAATTTTGGAAAGATATCCACATAATCAGCATGTAAGTTTGCAGCAAAGCCAAATTTGATTATTTATAACACCTACTGACAACCGGTGACGATCCCCGTCAGACAAACAAAGGCACCATGGCCTCAGTATTTTTACTATAGGCCAGGTATTTTCAACATGCAATATTGCAAGTTCAGAATATTTTTTACATGCAAATCTCAAAAATTATGTGCAAATTGCAAGTTAAGTATGTGTATTTCGACCCCTGATTATTTATTGCCTTTTTTGCTTTGGTCAAGTTTGCAGGGAATTTTTTTCCTTCCTTTGACGCTTTTCTGTCACAGACTGTACTTGGGCCCAAAAAAAACTGTCACACAGACTTGGTATACCCACAAGTATGACTGCCCTATGTTCTACATGTACCAGTTTATTCCAGGACACTGAAGAAGAGTGATGGATGTCACTTGAAATGTCTGGAAGTTATCTCTGAACCTTATCCACTTGTAGAGACTGAAATGTCTTTACACAAGCCTAAATTGCTGGTGTGTTACGCCAATTAGCTGGTGTGTTACGCCGAAGTCGGTTATACTGGCTATATAGATACAGATACAGACAGAAATTCATCTAAATACCCCTCAGCCAATCAGAGTCCTTCAATTACAGTGTTTATATATATACCCATAGTGCACAATAGTGAGGTACTATTAAAAATGTGTGGTACAATGTACTATGAACTCATTTGCATAAAATAGGGCCACACTTTTGGGATAGTACATTTTTTCATAGTACAGCACTTTTTTCCTAGTACAACACTTTTGTTTTTCTGCATCACTGGTTGTGAACTGCTATGAACTCATTTGCATAAAATAGGGCCACACTTTTTCATAGTAAAACATTTTTTTTTATAGCGCAACACTTTTTTTGCACCATTCGTTGTAAACATTGTCACTCTAAACAGGTGTCAACAGGAGTATGTGACGTCGAGACAATACACACACCCCACAAACAAAATATGGCATACATCAAGGAAACCGCTCCCGGCCACAACTGAACTAAATTCTTGAAGCATATGAAGCGATGGACTGGAATCTGTAATATGCACATGCACATGCATAAGGTTCAATGCACTACGGTAGTATATCATAGAGAGGAAATGCTGTAAGTGTAAGTCTGTATACAAATACAATTTAATCTCTACAACAGGATAAAAAAGGACATTTCGAGCGGCATCTGTCACTCACATTATAGTGATGCTGAAGAAGAGTGATGGATGTCACTCGAAGCGTCCCAAAGTAATTCTCCACTTTTAGTTCAGTTTTGGAGATCAAACTGCATTTGAATATTTTTTATATATTTATTTTATCCCGCAATGTCCAACCCTCGTAAGACAGGGAACATAGCAAGGCATGCATCAACGCGTCATCTGGACGCACTTTTCTTAGAATAACAAGAAATTTGACGCTCTGGACGCCCTTACACTGGGGAAAAAATCCTCTGACAGGCATGAAATTCTGATTGACCAGGGATGCTACCAGGTCATCTGTGGTCACAGTCTTCTTCTGTGACCTCTATAACAGTATTTTCACCTCTTAGGATACCTTAGAATGCACTTTTTAAACTTAAGATCATCAAAAACTCTGCACCATGCAAGGTGGATGCCCCCGGACCCCCCTACAACAGTCACTTACCACGACTCAACAATAAATTTGGACTCCCTATTATAAAATCCTAGCTAAAAGCCTGGGAACAACGGATGTTAAATCGAGAGAGAGAGAGTTTACCTGGATATCTAACCTCCATAAATTTTGATAAATGTACTGTAACATCATCATCATTGGTCGACGTGCTAACACACAACTGTAACTTGAAAGTCTGTTAGTGCAGAGATTTAATTTCGCTACATAGGAAATGGAGTTATTCTAGTTCGCGGTTGAAACAGAGGGTTAGGCCGGCCGAAGACAAAACAAGCATTAAGTTTGCAGTGAAGTGGCCACCCTGAAAACCACGGATATTAAAACACCACGAATGTTTCTGCATTTACAGTAGCACTATAAAGGGGACGGAAGACAACAAAGAAAGAAGAAAACCCACCAGGCATTTTAATCGAAGTCTTTGCGTTTCTATCTCCGAAACAGTGTCATTACTTTTTGCATATCCCTTATGATATGAAACATTTAACATACATTTCCAAACATCAGTGTATATTTCAAACAATTACAATGTACGAAGATAGCCAAGCACAGGCTTTTAGCCAGGCATGCGTCATCGCGTCATCTGGATGCACTTTTCTTAGAATAGCAAGAAATTTGATGCCCCTAGACTCCCTATACTGGGGAGAAAATCCTCTGACAAGCATGAAATTCTGATTGACCAGGGATGCTACCAGGTCATCTGTGGTCACTGTCTTCTACTGTGACATCTGTAACAGTATTTTTGCCTCTTGGGATACCTTAGAATGCACTATTTTAACTTAAAATCATCAAAAACTCTGCACCATGCAAGGTGGATGCCCCCAGATCCCCCTACAATAGTCACTTACCGCGACTCACCAATAAGTTTGGACTCCCTATTATAAAATCCTAGCTAAAAGCCTGGCCAAGCAGGAACATACAGTTGCAGGTGTGCTACAAAGAGACTTCAGACGCTGTCAATCACTGTTTCTACATATTGCTGGATTATATGCCTGGAGGCATGATACTGACTGTTGTTTACAGGTGCTGTGTTGTATATAATTTGGGTCACAAGTTACATTGGGAAAAGGGTGTGTCCAGGTTTCACATAGCAGTTGACACCTGTCCTGTTAAAGTATACCGTCAAAAATAAAATACCATGCTACTAGTACTAGTGCGATTTTTAAATGCTTCATAATGTGTCGCACTATTTTTAAAGTGTTCAAGACACCCCAATGCAACATTTTCAGACTAAATCAAACAAGTCTGCATTTATCAATACTTCAAATACTCTCCAAGCAGAGGTTAGGCTCCGGCTGTTTTTAACGTTTTTTTTTTAGTCGTTTTTATC
>NC_049992.1:17198626-17272327 GCF_000003815.2 Branchiostoma floridae | reverse complement strand
GTGGTATGAATGTTCGCATTGAAGACTCCTAACGATAGCGATCATAAAACGCCTGGAAAAATTTTAACATTTACAGTATTGAAAGTCATATTTGTGACTCTTTTCTTACAAAGGCAACTTGAAAGTTGCATTAAAATTCAAACATATGGTAAGGACTACCTTTTCCATTTTGTTTTCGAATAAAACTCAAATCAAACAACACTTTTTCAGACAAAAAAAAGCAATGTTATTAACTGTTCTACTCCCTAAAATGTAAGGAATTTCTTTTTTGTTTTATTGTATGCATTGATAACAAAAATATTAATACTCACAGGTATTTTCAGCTACGTAGTACTTTGCCAGGGGTGGCAGCGATAAGTTTGAAACATGGTGGTTTAATCATTTACATTGTATCAACTTTTGAACTTTGTTACAACGTGCATGTCATTGGGGCAAACAAAATCTCCTTGGTACAAAGTACTGTAAAAGATGTAATATTTGTGGGGATTTAATTACGCGGTAAGGCTGAAAATAGAGTGTTTGAGCGGTGTTAAAACTGCCATGCCAGGTTTTACTGTAAAAAGCAAAATCTTTGAGGATATGTGAAAAATTGAAACATAAAACCAACACAAACATTTCTCATTTTACAGTAGTCCAAACAAGTGGGCCAACATGAAGGGATTTCACATAAGACCTGGATTTTGCAATGGCGTTATATAACGTCCTTGGATTTTGAAAGCAGTTTGGATGGATCTGTTTTTTTATCTAGTACATGTATTCTTTAGCTGCTAACTGTGAACCAGATTCAAGCTGTGAATAAATTATTCATAGAATTTTCCATAATTTTTTCACAGCTTTCCAATCAACAAAAAATAGTCTTCTGTTAAATCTGTTTGTCAACAAAAAAAGGTCAATATTTCTCCCACTGAATGCAGAAAAGAAGTAGAACCCTTGAAATAGATTTAGAATAGCTGTTATTTCTCTTCTAATACATTATATATACATTTTCTTGTCCTTTCTAGTATAGACATGCTGTATATCACTGTTTTGCTACCTTTCAGGTATCCAGGTGCAGTGTCCTGAGATTATAATTGGTACCATAAGCTTACACTTAACTAAAGACCACTCAAATATAAGTAACAGTATCTCTTCTTGTTTAACCTCAGAAGGTTTTGCATGTACAATAAAGGTCTCCATTGATATTGTAATGCATGGATACAGGGTTCTAGCTAGTGCATTTTAGCGTAGTGGGCCACTACGCTAAAATTTGTGACCACTACGCTAACATAAGGGCCACTACGCTAATTTTTAACTAGTGTAGTAGTGCTTTGCTATCATTTTCTTGTTCAACAATGTCTAATCAATGTCTAAACAATGAAAAATGATGATATGCCACTCAAAACTGAACAAAAAATCCTTCAAATTACATGTGAAGTTAACAGAGTGGAAACTTTTAACTCTACATTGTCAAAATCTCACCGTGGAGTGGCCAAGACCCCCCTTCCACACCAATCTCCTGATTGGTCGCTTCGCTACCATGCCTTTCCTACTACGCTAAAATGAAATCCTGGCTAGAACCCTGGGATAAGTAATTTGCAAGGAGACAAAGAGGCCTATTGTAACAAAATCCTAGAAAAATGCCTATTGTAATTCATGATTAGCCAGTGACTTGATGAATACATCTATAAATTTTATGCAGCCTTCTTAGAAGTGTATTCTGATTTTTCTGAGGTATTCGGACTTTACTACACTACTGTACCGTTACACTACAGGGACCAAAAATAGTGTTTTGGGCTGGATAGACAGATAGGTAATAACAAAGACAGACAGATAGAGGTACATAGAGATGGGATCATAAGGATGAGTGAGTGATTGATTGAGTGATCGAGCAAGCCAGCAAGTGTGTGTGTGTGTGTGTACATGTGTGTTTGTTTGTGTACATGTTTGTCAATTAGAATTTTACAATGGTCAATATTGATAGAAGGAGGCCATATACATTGTATATGTATGTAGGTTGGTGAGTTCATGTTGTTAGTTATGTACATCCCTCTTTTGCAATCTCAAAATCGTCTGGCCCACCACAGGTTGCTCAGGGGTATTATCAGCTCTGCTGTACATTAATTATTACAGTAGAAAAACAGTACTCTACTACTACTAGGCCCCAAAGCACAAAACACCCAGTAACATACATGTAAACACAAGACTGACTAGTGTATGGAGGCTTGTAAGTTGTCATGTTCTGGACAAGGATGACAAATCTCTGTAACACATCCGGATATCCCAATGCAACAGGTTCAACATTGAGCTCGGTTGTTCGTGATATAATAAGAATAAGCAGTTAAACTTAAAGAATAAGCAGAGCCCCAGAGCCCACAAAAACCGGTTTCAGATGTCCAGGATAAGACTAGAAGTTGTAGAACGAATCAATGTAAAAGCACTAACACAAGAACAGATTTGTACACATGTGTTTGGTTGTACAAGGCTCAGGCTCAGAGACTGATTCCAGATCTTTCCACACATTGACAATTGACAGTTTGGCACCTAGTCGTTTGGGACGATTCGGCACCAACTTGTCCAAGTCAGGACACCCTTAGGCCATGTCTGGTTAGTCTGTGTAACACAAACTCCGCTGTCCAGGGCTCTAACTGGCCCCTCCCCTTGGCGGGCTGCTATAAGCGAGATTTAATCAGGCTAATGTCTGGGGTTTTTTTTGGTTTTTTCTTAGGCATTTTTCCATCAGGCTTTCTATCTTGTACCGTTTCTTAATGTCTCACGAGTCACGACCTAAAGTTTGTGTGCAAGACATAAAACTTTAAAAGAAATGGTACAAAATAGAAATTTTGACAAAAACGCAAGAAGACAAACAGCCAGAGCCGAACCTCTGCTCGGAAAGCAGGACACCCTAACCCTGGCTGCTGAACCATCCTAGGTCTGGGGCCAAACTGTTCTGACGTGAGAATCATGAGAATGTCCTGATAATGACTTACTCCTTATCTGTCCTTTACGTATCAAAAGGTGAAGTAGGTATTCTCATGACAAACTTGAGTCTTTCAGCTACATTTCTGCTACTTGAAACTAGTGTTGGTGGCCTCAGCGTGACGTAATGGTTAGAGTGTTGGGCCAACAGGGCTCGAAATACTGGGTACATGTGCACCCAGGTGCACCCAAAATTGGAACTGTGCACCCATTTTTTTTCAATGGGTGCACAGGGTGCACCCAAATATTTTCTTAGGTTTATATATGGAAAGATATCAAGTATACCAGTATATCTCATATTCTTCACATCTTAAGTGTTAGAAAGAAAATAAAATTGTCTGTCATGGACTCATGGTAGTTGTTTAAGAATTTGAAAGCTTATAACTAAGTTTTGTTATTAGGTTTTTACTTTAATTTCAGTGGTGCACCCAAAACTTTTTTGGTGCACCCAATTTTTTAAGCTGGGTGCACCAGTGCACCTAATCCCAAAAATGAATTTCGAGCCCTGGCCAAGAACCAAGAGGTCCAGGGTTCAATCGATGACCCCAAAATTGTGCCCTTAGGAAAGGCACTTTACAAGTTACATCCAGGATTCTCACCTACATTTCTTCACAGCCACTAGAGTATAGCCATACAGAAAAAAATTGAAACTTGGGCACCTCCTCTCATTCTGCAGGATTGGACAAGTTTTCTAAAATTGACTTGTCCTATCGGGCAAGTACTTAAAAAATTTACTTGCCCGAACCAACTTTTCACTTGCCCGAAATCTAAATGACATTTTTCTATGTATATTCATGGCCTTCAATGGAATTTTGTTATTGGCTCTATTTTCTGTGTTAATCAATGCTTGATGTCATGACTTTGAAAAGTAGCAAGTACATCAAAATCTCACTCAATCAATGGAGAAAAGCTAACTTGTCCGATCGGGCAAGTGGGGAAGGACATGCACTTGCCCGATTGGCATTTTCACTTGCCCGGGACTATATAATATCCCTGTACTGTGTTAGAGATTCATGTACACCGCATGCATTTGCAATGTCATGGCAACAAGATTCTTGAAGATAAAATGTTAAGTTCTCAAGACTAACCTCAACGTGCGCCTTCTTAACCAGGTCATACCCTCGTATGGTCCACAGGCTCTCACGGCGTTTCTCCTTAGGCCATCGAAGAAACCTAGAAGAACATACAAAAAGAAAGTGGTACCTTCTTATAAATCATCTTAATTTTCTTTCTAAATATAACGGTTAACAAAACTTTTGAAAAAAAATGTATAAAAAAACTTACTCCTAGTCTACTTTTGCACAAAAAACAAACGTAGTATAGTCTACTGATACATTTACTTGCAATCAAATACATTAAACTTAGAAATCGTAAGAAAGGGATTTGGTTTCTATCAAATGTTGTTATTCAAATGAAGACCATATACATCTGTTTACAACACCAAAAGGTCACTCTGCGGTCCCGAAAATCCCCGGAATTTAATTTACAATTTGGGACCAAGAACATTTTTACAAGCTTATACGCTATCCTCGTTGACACCTCCTTGTTAGGTCTGTTAAAAATATGTTCTTTATGTATAATTTTTAAAAGAAACATGGAAGTAAAGAGGAAGTTCTGCTTGGATTGCGGAAGTCCAAAGGGCCATACCTTCCTGTAACGATGCGAGGCGCGCACGAGAGATGGTCTAAAACACTGTCCTCCCACTTGTCAAAACATCTGTCGTGCATGTAGGAGCTCTCCGGGCAGCCCTCGTTACTACAGATCACCTTCACGGCGTTCTTCGACAAGTCCAGCGGGTCGTCACAGGAGCAGTTAACGGGATGGCAGCACCCCTTCTCCGGCGAGCCCGCGCGGACATCCCCGTTGGTACTACTCGAGTTCTTCGCCGACTGGTTGCTCGCACTCTCCCCGTTATTACCACCGTCTCCCGCTCCCGACGAAGCCGAATCCTGCCTCTT
Source organism: Branchiostoma floridae (assembly GCF_000003815.2). Lineage (NCBI taxonomy): Eukaryota > Metazoa > Chordata > Leptocardii > Amphioxiformes > Branchiostomatidae > Branchiostoma > Branchiostoma floridae. The sequence goes on along the minus strand of NC_049992.1, from coordinate 17,267,414 downwards.
CCGAACCTTCCCTCCTCCTTTCGGCATCCTGGTGACCCACAACAAAGTCCAGCAGGTAAAAATTAAAAGTTTAGGTGGTTAAAGTAAACAAAGATGGCGCACCTAAGTTCAGTCCAACGATTTTTTTGCACACCTTGCAGAATGCCAAGAAAACGACTTTTCCGGTTGCGACTGGGCTTGAAAATCTTTTAAAAAGATTCCTCATATAATAATGAAACGTCGTGAAGTCGTTGAGCGAGTCATGTCAGGAGAATACGCGAAGGAAAAGACGGGATTTGTTGTTCACAAGAAAGGCGCCAAGACAACAACTATGGCACGCTGCTTTGTTCCCACACGCTCCAGGTCGCATGGTGACCTCTGACCTGGTGACGTCAGAATTGGCGGCAATACACAAAGACTGGAAGAAATATCATTTCAGGTTTCTGGAAAGGCGGAGGCGAAGTTCCTGTCAATAAGATTTATCATTGATAGGACGTTTCTGTCAATAAGAGTATTCTTCGCACTATTGACAGAATGTCCATGACTGGAGCAACGTGTCAATAGCCACACCCTTCTGGAAAAAGTCCTATTTTGGGTGATACACATGATGACAGGACTTTCCTGTCCTTAGTAAGATTTTTGGGTACTATGTTAGGCCATGTTGATTTGATTATATGGATGACATCCGCGCTCGCACCAATTTTCGGCCATTTCCAAAAAAAAAGTTTTTGACAAAAAGTTTTTGACCACACAGTAAATTGTGCAAAGCAGCTGTAAAATGAGCACATATATGCCGTAGATTGGGAAAAAAAGTATCAGAAAACAGATAACTAATGCCATAGAATGCCAAAATAAGTCTGAAGTCAAAGAATAAGATGTGAAAAAAATCTATTGTTGGTAGGGGTAGGTACCAGTACAGAAAATTTAGGTACAGGTTCCATTCAGGTCCAGAGGATCATTTCCAGATCCGGACATGAACCTGATTGTCTGTGGAAACTTGAGAATTTGCTATACTCAAAACAATGATAATTGGTCAATTTTGATACAAAGGAATCTATTTGGTGGATTATCTGACTCCCACTGGCGTTTTAAAATCCCATCTCCAAGTAATCAAGTTTCTGTACCTTTGACTGTAGAAACTTGGTGCAAATGACTATAAACTCTACTCGACTTCGCTCTTGTTGTCTTCTTAACCCGGTAAGACCCCAAACGCTTGCTGACATAGTGTGTCCATTTTCTAATTGGCTAAACCGGTTCCACTGATTTTTTTCAGGTCTTTTTTTTTTCGGATCGGTCCAAGAAGAAGAAAAAACGTTTTGCACCTGTACGATGTACTGGTCCCAATACCTAACTGTTGGTATATCATACTATGTGTTTTTAGTCCTATGTTCAACCTTCCTGGCCACTTTGATTTCATACTGAAGTCACCTTTTTTTTTGCCAAACTTTTTTTTTATTCGCTCGCTCGCATCAGTTCCGGAGTTCCCAGAGGATGTCATCCATATAATCAAAATCCTGTCAATTTGCCCGTCCGGAAATAATGCAATGAATACAAAGGAGCTTTGGATACGAAGGAGTGTGGAAAACACACGTACACGCACACACAGTGCCACAGACGCACACCACAAAACGAAATATTTCATCCCCCTCCCCATTTTAATAGGGATGTAAATAATAAATATCAAATACGCAATAATCAAATAAGTCTGGGAAATGTTGACATAACGTTACTTGTAACAATGCAATTACGTCATGACAATAATGTTTTGAAAACATTGCAATATGAAACCAAAGTCCGCTGACTTAATATCCCTGAATACCCAGTTTTTTTTTTGTTTTTTTAACGACGAATATAGGTTACTAGTATGCAGCGGATAAAGGTGAACTAAAGTTCTCAGTTGTTGTTTTTTAAGGAGATAATCAGGCAAGGTCCAATTTATAACTGAGACACTGTAAAAGATACAGCAAAGCCAATATTTCTAGACAGTGTCTGTATGTGATCTTCAATTAGATTTGTTTAAATGATTTACCGGTGGTATAAAAGATCATAAGACAGTGTCAAAAGGATCAAAACAGTATTCAAATACAACATACTGTTTTTGGACCTTTATGCCACCGGTAAATCTGCTTTGAGATTAATACGACGGTTTCTCCATGTGATCTCCATATCTCCCCCATCGGCCTTTCGTGCATGCACCTGTCGCGCGACGGGACCACTTACGCGCGCCCTCATGCGACATAGAACTGCACTGCAGTAATTCATGTCTCGGAGGAAGGTGTACATTTACACTTTGTACGGAATGCGAAATCAATTGAGATAGAAAGTTTTTATCATGATCGGTCGGCGATGTAGAATTTTTCAGAGTTTCATGTGTACCACTGAGGGCCAGACCGGTGTCCTGGAAGAAAAAATCGAAAGCAAATTCCTGGCATGTTTAGTGTAATAGATGATAACATAATTATATACTGTACTAACTGAGTAATAGACTACACTTTGATGTTAATTGACAAGTAACATGAAGTACTCAGAATTCCACCGGTTACCAATACTACTGTCTATACAGAGTACTAGTATGACTCTGCGCAAATGAACTAACAACAAAACTAAACATTATCATAGAGTCCTTCTCAATATTGTCTTGAACATCTATCGTTAAATATCCGTAGTGTATATACTTCGGGATAACCGATGCTGCGTTGGTTAGTTCATCCATTTAAATCACTTTGAACTCAAGTAGTTTTGCTCCTATGACGATATTATGGCATCTAATGCGACATTTTTCTCATCACATACGCACTTGGTGGGAAGATGGGACAGAAAACGGGCCATGTAATAAACTGGTCACAATTTTTCCATCAATCTCTGCTTGGAGAGTACTCCGCACCCTTTCTCACGGCAATTTGTGCGGTAGAAACGGCCCTAATGCGAATACGTCATCGTACAGCACTGCTATTATTACCTCACAGTGGACTACACTGTTATAGATACAATCGTTCTGTTGAGCTTTAACTGAATTTTGGTAGTAATTTACAGGTCTCTAAGGCCACAGCAAATAAATTTTATGGATGACATCCTCAGCAGATTACAAAAATAGTGCGATAGGGCGGAAAAAAACCATAAAGTTGTGATGACTGTTGTAAAAAGAAATTAAGGGACAAAAAAAACATGGTATCAGAGCCAACAAGGCATTCATTCCTGTATCTAAGACATGTACTGGTGTGGTAAAAGTGGCACTAGTGTGGTAGACTGGCATCACCAACAAAGTTGGTAACCACACTCATAGCTTCCATATCGGTGTCACTTTTACAACTATCAAATAAGTTTCATTTCTACAACTACAGTCTCGGATACCTTGCAAGTGTCACTTCTACAAGTACAGCTATTAGGCTACAACACAAATATTTGCTCATTTTGGTACTTTATCGTCATGTTAACCATCCCTGCAGAAGAAAAAAATTCTTGTTTTTTTTTCTGAAATCAGGCGAAAATTAATGCGCGCGCTGATGTCATCCATAAAATTTACTTGCTGTGGCCTAAGGCTGTAATTATCTGCGTTGACCCGATTACCAGTATTCAAAAGAACTTGTAAGTACTGTAACGTTAGTTCACCTTTATCCGAGGGGTAATCTATATCCGTTCCTTTTAAAATTGGGTATTCAGTTTGAAACAACTGTCCGTCGAATTGATATCCCTGAATACCCTCTTTTTAAAAACAGCGGACTTAGGTTTCCCCGCGTATAAAGGTGAACTAGCGTTATTTCCAATTGTTCATTTGACCAACGAAAGAGACCACACTGTTTAAAGAAGTCACCACGACCTATCCCAACTTCCCCACATTCACATACGAAGAGGATTTAAGTCACTTCAAAAACACAGAACCCACAAATTATTAGTCTCCAAGCAGACCCAACGGTGCCTTAGAAATAGTATCAAAGCTGGCCAGGGACTTGGTAGCGGCACCGGTGCCCGTTTGACTCCCTTAGCCGGCTATCTCCCTTTGGCCGGCTATACTCCTTTGCCAGCTTTGATACTATCTCTAAGGCACCGTTTGGTCTGCTTGGAGACTACAAATTATAACAAAGTAAGACTTTTCGTCTTTCCCTATTTCCAATAAAGAAACCGAGCCTTGTATGGATATAACCAACACAAGTATTTGAGTAGTACCTTACTACAATATTGTCCTAAATCCACAGTTTTCCAGTGAATCCATTCATGCACAACTCTACAATAAATTCCTTTTTCGTTCGTGACGATTTCCACGAATTACTTTCAAATGGCCCCCTTCCGCAAAGAAAGCCTATCTAAAGTGAACCGTTATCTTACGGATCTAAGTGTGAAAAATCGTCCTCACGAAGTGGTAATTCTTCTTACGTACTCCATGAAGCGAGAATAATTAAATCACCTATAGGCGGAAACCAATCGCATGTAAACTCGACGTAACTGTTTCCTTCATGTATTGAGACTTGAGAGAGAGTGAGTTGCTGAAAAACTTCCGGGAAAATACCACTGCAATTCCAGAGCAAGCTACAAGGGGACGCAAGCCTACCAGACTTGTTCCTTACATAAAAAGCAATTCGTCGTGAAAATATCAAGACAATACCATGTCCATGGTTAGCGATACAATACACGGAAGCTCTCCTGCAGTACCAAAGTCATACACCAGACGGCCCAAAATCGACCTTGACCTTTGTCTTCCCAACAGTAACACCCTACATTATCACAATCCCTCCATAGGTTCTAAAGTTTACCCTATTGCTATGATATTATGAATTAATTTGGTATACCCGAAGGTCGAGGTCCATTGCGGCCTCCTGGTGACTGACCTTAGTACTGCACCAGGACTTTCTTTGTTTTGTAACTGTTGTCTTAGGCATGCTATAGTCTTGCCCCCCTCTTTTTTTTTATAAAAGCCGAGTTTTCTTATCGTTATTCATTTTCCATGCTGATCACGTATAACGTGAATGCATTAACGTTATCGCACGTTTATAAGCCTCTTAATGTATGTGTTTATATATTTCTAGATAACAATCTTAAAACTGGAACGAGCGAGATATCGTGTAGTCATAAACATTACGTAAATCAAAACATTGTAATAGATGCAGCTTAAAATCTAATTATTATTAGATACATTTATTACTGCTTATGATCTGCGTTTTCATCAAAGTTCATTTCAAGTTTGTAACATTTAAATTTGCGACAGCCTTGTAAGAAAAGTTGATGTTTTTCCACGCTATGTGGTATATTAGCCTGATTAAATCTCGCTTGTAGCAGCCCGCCCAATAGCTCCGACAGCAGAGTTTGTAATACATAGACTACTGGTTATATGGCCGCGCCCTTCTGAAGCCCTTGGGCCGCACAGCTGTTCATTCTCTAGATACCAGAAGTAGATTTGACTAAATCTTTAGATCCGACAGCTATCATAACGCGAAGATAGGTAAATACATAAAAGATTGCTTTGTAATTAGAAAAGATAGTGACACCCGCGTCAAGCCCTCCCTGATTGTATGGAGGTTTTCTTATAATCCTATACATACATATATACATATTGTTAGATTTGTAGAATTTTATCATCCTATGTTGTTTAAAGGCAACCTAAGCAATATCACATTGTTAAAAGTGGACATATTCTGAATAAGGCAGTCTGTATAATATTGACATCTAATGCACTATTTTAGCACATTTACATCATTATTTCATAAATTGAGCCGTTAAAAACAGCACGGGAATGAGTTATGCACAAGGATTCCAGATCAAGTCCTTATTTTTTGGGGGTACAATAATAAGGAATATCCTCATGCAACTTGTCTCTGGGCTGTTTTTAACCACTCAAAGTATCAAATTATGGTGTAAATGTGAGAATACAGTGCAGTAGATGTCAATGTCATGCAGATTGCCTTATTCAGAATTTTTCCACTTTGACGCTGTAATATTGCTTAGGTTGCCTTTAATTAGTAGAATTTCAAGAGGTATACTATATTCCTTTTTTGTAGTTCATAGTTGACCAGACAAAAGCCACTGTACTTTTTTGTCGAGTCAATGAAGCTTGTGTAAACTCCTGCGTACAAGACAAGCACTATGCCCACTAGATAGAACCTTGCCCATGTAGCTAGATATAGGCGATGGCGAACAAGTATTTGAGTAAAAGCGCCGAGCACTGAGCTTAATGTGTCGTTAAGAGCTTTGGAGTCCTTCCGCACAGGGACGAATCCTCGCAACTTTAAATCCGTCCTCTTTATTGCTACTTAGCATATCATCTAACAAAATGTCTCTTTCTGTCATCTTCAATTTGGTGCGAATGATTCCGTAAAATATGATGCCAGTTTCCCTGAGATCTTGTTTGAAGTGTGGCGGTTGAAATTATCGAGCAGGTCTTACTTTTGAATCACACAAAATTAAAAGATCGGTTGTTTATTTTGTGCACGTTCAAAAGCTTGCGATTGGATTAAAAGACTCCAAGATGTAAGAAATCCATTAAAAAAATCCTACGACTCGATTTAAATCCAGATATTTTTCCAAATCTTATGAGTAATCTACTTTGGGACTTACGTATATTCATAAAATTTGCCATCATAAGTGTTATAAACGTTAGTGATCTTTCCAACCATTGCTTTATTTCTTCTGACAATTCGGTGACCATCTGTCAACTTCTTCTTGCCAATTCTGGCTGGTTCATTGCATTTACATACTAGTATATAACGTTGCAATGGTCTTTTCGGTGTTTCGGCCTTTCTAAGTGTAAAGTTGTATAATATATACAAATACAACGGTCGTTAGTTGAATAGATAAATAAACCTATAGAGACGGTGCAACTAGTTCATCCACTTTCTGAAAATGCGGTCCCAAACGTAACTTGGCGTTTGTTTCCGCATCTGTAAGCAGCGACACCTGTCGCTGCAGTACAATGTTGACAAGTCAGAATCGCCCTGACGAAGGTGACAGACGGTCACCGAAACGTCGGTGGAAATAAAGCAGTGATTGTGTAAGAAAAAAAATAGTCTCTTTTCTCAGTGACGCACCGACCTGATGAAACTATTCAAGGACAGATGGCGGATGTAACTTTAAAGATACATTTATCAATTTAATCTCCAGGGATACGCAATTGCCGCACACGGACAAAAAAACTATCACGTCAGACATTTTCTGTGATATTTCCCAGTCCCGCCAAAATCTGTACTGATCTAGATAGAAGCAACTTTGAACCAACTAGAGGTTAAAATCAATAAAGACGAGAATGTCAACCAACAATATCAATCAGGGCTGCCATAAATCAGACTACTTCATAATCTCCCCTCCACCTGTAAATCCCGCTCGTAAATGGATAACATGGAGTCACATCAATAATTCACAGCACGACGGCTCAGCGCTCTGTCAGGAGTTATGGAGGAGCTAATTCTGCGTTTGGTGGGGAGTAGACTCGGTCAGCAGGCGCGCGGCTAATTCTGCGTTAGTGGGGAGTAGCCTCGGTCAGCAGGCACTCTGTCAGGAGTTATGGAGTAGCTAATTCTACGTTTGGTGCGGAGTAGCCTCGGTCAACAGGCGCTCTGTCAGAAGTGTATATAGAGTAGCTAATTCTGCGTTTGGTGGGAAGTAGCCTCGGTCAGCAGGCGCACGGCGGCTCAACGCTCTGTCAGGAGTTATGGAGGAGCTAATTCCACGTTTGGTGGGGAGTAGACTCGGTCAGCAGTCACACGGCGGCTCAACGCTCTGTCAGGAGTTATGGAGGAGCTAATTCTGCGTTTGGTGGGGAGTAGCCTCGGTCAGCAGGCGCCCGGCTAATTCGGTTTGGTGGAGTGTTGTCTCGGTCAGCAGACGCTCTGTCAGGAGTTTTGGAGTAGCTAATTCCGCGCTTCGTAGCCAAACACACTCCTAGGCCGGCTTCAGTCTCTGGTAGCGTTTGATACTATCTTGTGCTACCGTAGGATCTGCTTGGAGATTACGACATGCGGTGCTTGGTAAAAACTTTTCCTTTTCTATCATAGCGTTTCGGTGACTTTCATGTCCACAGCATTTGTCATAAGTGGAGCACACCGTGAGCAAAAGAAGAATTTAAAAAAGCAATCGCAATACGACAGCGATAACGTTGAAATGCCACCAGGCATCCCCCATCGATGGAAGATTACATGTACAAGGTCACTGCATTTATTGGGTAGATGATACAACTGGACCTTAGAATGAGGCATTTCTTGCCACCCACGAACGTCCGGCTACCATTGCTTATAAAGGTTAATGCTACCTCACCTTTATCCGTGGGGTAACCTAGATTCGTTGTTGCAAATAAAATATTATAGAGATTTCAGGTTAACGACGTGGGGTTTCAAATGTTAACATTTTCAAAATATTGCAATGGGAAACTACCTTTCATCGGCTTAATTTTTAACGATTCCCAAATACCCAATTTTTATATACAACTGATAAAGATGAACTAACGTTATACAATGTACCTGTTTAGCCTATAAACATTACTTTATGCCATTAACACCTTTGTAATGTAATGGTAATACTTAAATGCCTTGAATATGAAACGGGTAAGCGGGTACCTCACTGTTTACGACATTATCTAGAGGCATTCGCTAACAGTCGCAAACTTGTCGTGAATTTGACAAATTTTTTTTTCAAATTTAAAGAAAATTGCAATGGGCAAAATGTGGCAAACTAGACGCCAACAGGCAACAGGTGCGTTCACTGCAAATCTCTTTTTGATGAATCTTTGCACGTTGGTTTTTTTAATTTAGTAGCAACATTGAGATTTCCAATAAAGTTACCATGTGCATGTATATAATTTGGGGCCAAAACTCTCTCGTATCTCACCCATCGGCGTGACAACAAGGGAATTCCAATGATAATTCAGATTAAAATTGCACCATGTAACGTTGCTAAATGATGTTATTGATTGATATCAAACCTGTAATTCATTTTATTGTAATTAGTGGATGATAAGTGTTAGCACGACAACGTTTCGCAAACAGTAGTTATTATATAATTTATTGTATTTTATAGAAGAGGACTCCAGGAAGAGTAGTGGTTGTATGTCAACACTAATGAATATCCTTAATAAACAAACAAACAAGGGACAATTGGCGGAAAATTTGCAACGTTGTCCCAATAATTTGTCACCGTTGCCACATGCAGTTGCGACCCAGTGAGGGTACCCACTTAAGCATACAGTGGAAGCTGTGGCTATAAACCACCCAGCCAAGGACGATAGCTCATATATTCCAGGATCCATCGATCATGGGTGCGCGTTTGCCCTTTGGATGCAGATTGTAAGGCAATAGTGATGTATGCATGGATTTAACGCCGCGCAAGCCTCCAAATATCGCACACTTTGACGATATAAGCCGGCAAATGTGAAGGAATCGATTTAAGAATAACATTTCGCGTAATAGTTTGGCGAACTTCACTAACTGTTTTTTCCCTGGCTGAGTGTTTTCTACCGTGACAGATTCTTCAAAAGACGACAATGGTAACATTTTCTGAAATCATTAACTAATAGAATTAGGCCATTTTGATTCCACTATATGGGTAACAATGTTATTAACATCCACACGCACATTAATTTTAGTTCGTTGCAAAAACAAGTAAAACATACTGTAAACTGTACAAAGCAGATGCAAAATGAGCCAAATAAAAATTATATGCCGTATTAAAAAACGGATACTAATATGTCGTATTCCGTATTTCCTTTCTCTTTTAAATACCCCTCTTCAAAGTCCATTAAAAGACCTACAACAAATTAAAAGTTACAAACTACCCTCATTTTCTCTGCCCTGGTTGCGAGCATGACAGATGATAATTGATATCTAAATTAACAGTTCATCATAAATGACTCGGCACATTAAATATTCAAACGACGATCCATCAAAACACTCGTCCCCACCGTACGAAGGCCATGTTATATTTATGAGCGTGCCATCGGCTATTGAAGTAATACAACATGTAATAACTAAATATCGAAATGAAAGCTGACAAGGCTGAAAATTTCAAAGTGTAGTGAATCTTCAAAATGGCAAGGAACGCTTACGATTTAAGACGAACAGAAAACTTTTCCTCGCCTTCCTGACAGATGAATAAGTCACATTTTAATCATTCAGAATGAGATCGATTTTATGATTGACATAGATATATATTTACCTGATGGTGTGCATATCCACACTTTTAAATTGTAAAGTTTAGTGAAAATTGTGATAAGTATATTTAGATTAATGCACTTAGGCAGGACATTCCATTGTTTTAGTCCTAAGCGCCAGCCTCTCCTGTAGAATGTACGAGGCAATTTAGTCCTCGGACTATAATATTGTACACGACATTGTGTGTTTAAATAAATAAACCAGTTCTCTCTCTCTCTCTCTCTCTCTCTCTCTCTCTCTCTCTCTCTCTCTCTCTCTCTCTCTCTCTCTCTCTCTCTCTCTCTCTCTCTCTCTCTCTCTCTCTCTCTCTCTCTCTCTCTCTCTCTCTCTCTCTCTCTCTCTCTCTCTCTCTCTCTCTCTCTCTCTCTCTCTCTCTCTCATGAATAAGAATCTCTGTTTTCTTACTGCAGGCATTCTGTGGTCTTTATCAAATGTGGTTTCAACTCTAGTCATAATTTACACCTTAAGTGCTTTAAATGTAATTACCTTGACAGGCAATATGTAAAAGTGTAGCGTAACTCCAGAATGGCAAAAATTGAAAAAACGGGGACAACTTTAGTCGAACAAAGAAACTTTTATTCGCTTTCCACACAAATGACTAAGAAGCTCTGTTTTCTTACCGAGGGCCTTTTGTGGTCTTTATCAAACGTGATTCCTCTCCAGTCATAACGTGCATTTTAAGTGCTTTAAATGTCATCGTTTTGACAGGCAATATGTATACATCGGACCCCTGCCAGCATGTAGCGCGGGGAGTATTCAACAACTTGTCAAGGATGCTAAAGTTCACCCGGCTTTAAATATCAGGGGAGAGCAGACTATTGGCGACGTACAAATACGCCTAACTGCGTTCTCACAAGGTACAAAGGACAACCTGCGTTCTTAAGCCACGTTTTGTCAATGTTTCTATCCAGCGTTTACACAATGCTACAGTATCATTATTCATATATACCAGAGTTTATAGTAGTACTTTAAGAGTGGAGATATTTATGTTCACCTTCAGGGAAAGCAAACAGGTTGTTTTTGCTTCGTTTCTTCTTCTTCTTTTTCTTTATCCGTTCCAAACAAATCTATTGGTCAATGACCTGAACCAGACAACTGACGTCACCATGATTACTTGTAGCAGACACCCTTTGTTGTTCATTTACATAATGCAGCAATTGCAAGTGGCAGGACAGAGCTGGAATGGCTGGTAAATAAATACATAAACTTCAATGTGTTTGAGCAGGGTTATACTGTTTATAAGAATGAACGAAAGATGATAAACCAAACCAAAACACATGAAGGTAAACACTATGTATTTCCTTGCGAACGTTACCGCTCTAATATCCCCTACCATAATACCGCCACTAATCATAATAACACCAAATAAAGTAAACGTTGATTTTAAGGAGATCTACTAGTGCAAAAAACAGTAATTTCCTAGATATGCACACTTCAGACATCCATAAATGCGTTGGTCATTTGCTAAATTATTATCCCTTGAGAAATTGCAGTGAACCTGGCGGTATTATGGTAATAGATGTTAGTCATTTTCGTATTCAAAACTCTAGCCTTGGCAGAGACTGGCACCGTACTGTCAGGTCCCGGATGTTGATTTATTGATGAGTTGGGGATGCCGACAAGGCCCCCTAGGTGTGACCTACGGTGCGACAGAGATTGATGGGGGGAGTTCAGACTGGGGGCTCGACGTGAGCCCGAAATCCTACCTCGCATACTGCCGGAGAATCTCGGATTATCCCCACCATGTAAAACAAGACGCCAAGGCGTCTACTCGAATCACTGTTGTGTGTTGAAAGGAGAGGATTGAATGGGAGATCATATGGTACGTTCCAGCTTGCCCTACTTTCCAAGCAGAGGTTCGGCTGTCAGAAAAGACCAGCAATCAGCGACCCAGTACAAAAAGAAATGGCCAGCAAAAGTGCCAAAAAAGGCCATAGAGAGCCTGCTATGGAGGCTACTGTTTCCTTGGGTTTTTTTAAAGTGATTTTAGGCGTTTTTATCAAGATTTCTTTTTTGCGCAGTTTTCTTCATGTCTTTCAGCCAAACATTTACCTATAGAGAGACACAAGCATCACCCATGACCCACCCCGAGGTGTATATGGTGTCATAACGCCTGGTCCTTTGCTAAAACCACCGAATAAAACCACCGAGTGAGCGAAGCGTCACATCCAACGAGGAATGGGGCCTTCGGATTGGACCACGGCGCCTGGCCATATGATAATGCCTCATAAACCCCGGGTAAGTGCCAGTAGAGGCCTTGGCGATTACCTCATCAGAGGTAAACTTTTCGTCCGAATGAGCTGTCAATCACTTGCTATGACGTCATCCAGTGGAGTCGCGACACACGTAAATAATAAATTCACCGGCGTCGTCCTTAATAATGACCATCTAGTTCTATAGGAATGGCGCCATTTTGTCCGGATTCTTCGCAGTTCGTATATACTCAAGAGCACAGTAAACTGCATACATTTAACTCAAAATATTAGTCCAACCTCTAACGTTAAACGTAAGCCATGCAATTCAAGCAATCTACTGGCAATTTCCTCTACCCAACGTAATTGCCCTAAAATTGCCAACAGGACATTTTCGTAGTTAGCGAAGGCCCTTACGGTCAAACCGTTCCCATTGAAAGGAATCATAATCAGTTTGCAAGCTAAAAGATCTGAACCTAAAGCGCTCGTTCCTGCATGTTAAGTAGTCATTGATTGCCATTAACCCTTGACACGCCACGGGTGTCGCACTCCTATACTGGGAAGTTTGATTGCTAAGGGTTAGAGGTCGCGACGCCTCTTGCTACTTGTGTGGTGTAATGTGGATAAATGGTGGATTTTATTGACATTTTCCGAGCTGCGCTTTACTTAGATAACGAGGTGTCCAATTATAAGATACCATTCACAGCTCCCCTCCCTCTCGAGCTGGTATCTCACTGCACTTGGGGTACCGGTGCAGCACTGCGGGGTTCGTTCACTGCCGCACTGTTGTGTTATTTTCGCCATTGTTTTTATAATTTAAATACTGCGTAATACATAAGAGTATGACTAAGAAGACAGTTAAGTACACAAAACATAAGAAAATTCGTTCTTTGTCTCTGAAATTCGTTGAATTATTTTTCAAACCCCGCAGTGCCGCACCGGTGCCCCAAGTGCAGTGAGATACCACATTTATGCAGACTGACGCGTTATTGAAGTTTCTTGTTTCCGGATTCATATTCCGTTAGAATTACGAGACATATTCGAGATAGACACATTCCGGGAATCAGTTTTTGGACATATTCGAGTATGACAATAATGTAACGCTAGTTCACCTTTATTCGCCTGGCAAACTTTATCCGTTGTATATAAAATCGGAGTATTTAGAGATATCAAATCCACAGACTGGAATGATATGAAAATATTGTAATTTGAACTCAACTTCCGTCGACTAGATATCCCTAAATATCTGTTTTTTTAAACAACTAAAGGAGGTTACCATGTGAATAAACTCAGAACTACCGTTCCAATGATTAAGGGGTGTGTAGTGATTGTGCCCGTTGGTGACTACTTAGATAGTCGCGTCTAGTTTTGACCCATGCCATTCGAGACACTTTCAAGCGCTAATTGCAACTTTTTTTGACAAATTTGCGCCTGTTGGTGACCTGATGGTGATCTTAATAAAGGTGTCGCAAAAATCGCCAACAGGAGTGACCTGTTTCGAAATATTCCAATTCATCGTGTTTTCCAAATGAAAAAAATTGTCCTTTTTCCAGAGAAGGGCTGTCTAACTCGAAATGCATTTTTGGCATGCTACGAGGGCGCTTCAAAAAGTAATGTCACTAGTTTTATAACAGGTTCATTTTTTCATCGAATGAGTTCAAATTTGGCACAAAGGTAAAGCCATATCTCTTTTTCAGATTGAGATATCTCACTTTGTTGTTCACGTTTTTATGAGTGACCGAGTTGAGGTCAAGATGACCACACCCTTGTTATCCCGTCGAAAGAAATTAGAGATTCAATTAATATGCAATTGATAATATCCCTGACTCACTTGTAGCTATTGTATGAAGCTGAAACTGCACATGTATCAAGTTCCATTTCTTAATAAGGCACATAACAATTTTCACCTTTGAGATCCAATCATGTTTCTTTTTTTCGTTCCTTGGGTGAAGTGAGGTATGACCCCGGTCATCAGTGTCGTTAATCAGGGGTGGGCTGATTAAAGTTTATGTAGTGGACTTTTTCATACAATAAAAGAAACCAAAATTTGCAAACCTATTGGTCTTGGAACAGCCAATAACTGTGCCAAGTTTCGTATCTTTTGGTTGATGGAAAATTAGTCTACAATACCTTTAATAAATAAATCACGCATTTGGCTATTAATCAAAATGCGTGCAATGTAGTGACTTGGAATCAACTACCGCTCACTACCAGAGTATCTCCCTCTGTTGCTAGCTTCAAAAATGAGTTGGAGTATTTTTTCTATAGACCTCCTACCCACCTGCACTTCTCGCATGGTCCCAGATACCCAGCAATCCATCTCACTAGACTTAGACTTAACTTCGGTCAGTTGAATTTCCACCTGTTCCAACATAAATGTGTAAATAGTCCTATGTGTAATTGTGGCCACCCTAACGAATCAACTATACATTATTTTCTACACTGTCCTCTATACAATGATGCAAGACTTGATATGTTGTCATCTTTAACCACTATCTTACCATTTGACCCAAGACACACCACTGAAAATATTTTATGTTCAACCTTACTCAGGGGAAACCCAGTACTATCTACCATTCAGAACTGTCATTTATTTGATGTTGTGTTTAAGTTCATCAAACAGACAGATCGTTTCAGCTGAACCTTATTTGATCATTATTTCTAAGTTTGTTTATCAGCCATATGTCACTCTGTTATTTGATTCCTTGTTTATTTTCATGTAGTTATGTCTTGTGTTCAATAGACAGGTTGTTTAAGTTGATTTATAACCTTATTTGATTACTTCTAAGTTTGTATGCCAGCTACACGTCACTTTGTTATTTGATTCCTTGTTGTTTTATTTCATGTCGTTATCATTATCTCTTGACTTTGTTATTTTGCGTTTTGTAGTCCTGTATGTGTGTCCTTATTTTGTTTATGTACATGAGGAGAAGACCTCGATAAGCAGGGTCTGCTTTCCGTCTCATCCTCTTTAAAGAAATGTGAATAAAAAAAAAAATGTAGTGACTCGCTCCTTTCTAGCAGCTGTAAAATATGAACCATTGGAAGTTCAGAAATGAAAATTAGCATGTGACCTATAGAGACATTTGTTATTATATAGGTGCAATTTCGGCTTCCTAAAGTAGTTATAAAAGGGTCAGATCTAGAAGAACTGATCTTCTGACAAGCTTCCAGGGGTATGGTTATCTTGAAATCAACTCAGTTGCTTATAAAAATCTGAACAACAAATTGAGATATCCTAATCTAAAAAGGATATATACCTTTACCTCTGTACCAAATTTCAACTCATTCGATGAAAAAATGAGCCTGTTATCAAACTAGTGACATTACTTTTTGAAGCACCCTCGTATATATCATGATTTGCCCTTACGTTACACTTACATTAATGGTCCTCTATGGTACCTATAGATATATAGTGTTACTTTTTATTGTTGCGCTCGAATTACTTGGAAAGTTTCGGGTGTTGTCCTCATACTTTCGTATAGAATTACCTCTGCATATTACAGAATTAGTGCCCACCCTAGCCTGGGTACCATCCGGAAAGTAGTTCGCTCCGGCGTTCATTATATACTATATACAGTCGCTTCTAGCTCTGACATTCATTATACACTATATACAGTCGCTTCACTGTGTTTCAGTGCAGAAGCGAACGTAGGAGCGAACTACTATCCGGATGGTACCCAGGCTATGCCCACCCCCTATAGATTGGAAAAAGTGATATTTGAAACTATCTGTATCGGAGAAGATTTGTAAATACTGCTCTTAATTCTAGTGCAATGAAAGACGCAGGCCATTTTATTCTAGCTGATGATTTGATTATGATAATAAGATACATATCTACAATTTTTTTTCAAAATAGATACTTTCTTTCCCACTGTTACTCAGCATGAGAAACCAATTCTACATCAAAATCAAAGATCCCACATGTATTATGAAAGACGTGGGAAAGATGTATTCCATTGCTTCAAAAGAAGTCAAACCCAACAAAACTAGCTTGATCTATATTTGCTATATAGAAAACTTTAGTGATTATTTACATATTATATTTTAGCATTTTAGATTAGAAGTATCACTCGTTTGTGACCCCTATTTCTCTTAATGTCCACTTTGTTATTGTATCACTATCATCATTGTACTTTCATGCATGTATTTTTGCAATTAGCCTTCGGGCATGAGTTTGCAATAAAGATTATTATTATATTTTATCATTCGTGTCATCAATATGATACCTATATTTTTACGGTGCGGTATATAACCCCGTGCGTCAACTACCACATTTTACTGTTCCAACTTATCTAAAAATCATGATATTACGTCAGACTATAGTTCAAAACATCCCATTTCTGGTTTGCTAACACTGCAAGTAAGCAAATTTGTGGTGATAATTATCGGTAAAACCGTAATTGGCGCTTTTCTGAGCTAGGACAGAGTTAAGTACCAATAACTTTTCCTGTTCCCAGGCGAAAACGACGCTGTTAAGTCCAAATGGATATTGATTTGGCACGAGTTCATAGCTAGTTCCTCTCTCTCCCTCTTGTCCAACAGTTCGGAGCGCGCTCATGCGTCTTGCTGACAAATAAAGGCTTCCCCTTGCACGAGCCATAAATGATTCAACGGACGTGGATCGATTAAAAGTCGGTTTGAATTAGTCGGGACGCGCTGGTCAGTGTCGGGGAAGAGAAAAGCGTGCTAATGGCGACTCACGTTCCGACGTTTAACCCTGACCGGTTGTCGACGCATGTCAGAACCGCGGCTAACTCGCACTGACGGCTCCGCTATCTGACAAGAACTCTTTTAAGAGGCGCAATTTTGAAGTTCATGTCTAACAGCGGTGCGTGCTAGAGAATCGAGTCTAATTACCTTTGCCAGAATGGCTAAGGTTATGTTTTGGGCTTGTGAGTCTGTGTGTCTGTCTGTCTGTCTGTCTGTCTGTCTGTGTGTTAACAGTATAACTCAAGAAGCCTTTGATGGATCCCGATAATATTTGGTAGGTGGGTAGGGGTCGGGAAAACGAAGGTCAAGTTCGATAATGGGCCCCCTAGCGGCTTGCTAAGGTACTGCAGCAAAACCTCAATTTTTTTATCTCGTGTTCTGGACCTGCTGTGGTTATGATTTTTGAGTGGTAGATAGCCCTTGGGGCAGAGAGTAAGTGCTTTAAGTTTGGACCCCCTAGCGGCTTGTTTGGAACTGCAGTCGCCGATTTCCTTTCAAACTTTGGACGAGAATAACTCGAGAACGTGTTGATGGATCGTCATGGTTTTTGGTATGTAGATAGCCCAAGTAACAATGTACACAATGGAATACAATTATGTAAATCAGCAACTAATTTGCATAATTAATGAGGAAAGTTTATAAATCCACTGCATTTCATGATAGGACTTTCAAACTTGTCACATATATAGATGAGGAAGAGAGAAATATCAATGCATATTAATTATACAAATGAAGGTCTCATTTGCATAATTAATGAGAAAATATAAACGTGTTGACGGATCGTCATGGTTTTTGGTATGTAGATAGCCAAAGGGAAGACTTACATGATGGAATTATAATTATGCAAATCGACTGCTAATTTGCATAATTAATGAGAAAAGTGATGAGTAAATCCACTGCATTCCTTATAGGACTTTCAAACTTGTCACATTTTTAGCTAAGAAAGCAGGAAATATCAATACAGATTTATTATGCAAATGATGATCTCATTTGCATGATTGATAGCAAAACATGAACGTATTGACGGATCGTCATGATTTTTGGTATGTAGATAGCCGAAGTAAAAACTTACATAATGAGATACTAGTTATGCAAATTAACAGCTAATCTGCATGATTAATGAGGAAAGATAAATCCACTGCATTCCGTGATAGGACTTTCAAACTTGTCACATATGTAACTGAGAAAGATGGCAGAGAATAAGAGGTGAATGTTTGGTTCCGCTTAACGTCTTTTCTTGAACTGCAGTTTCCTACTTTGAAAGAGAATAAGGGATGAAAGGATCATCATGATTTTTGGTATGCTGATAGCTTAAATGATGCTTGATACAATTTAATATTATTATGTGAATCTAATCTACATAGGGATCTAATTTGCATAAGCAATGGCGAAATGTTATGAACCAACTCCAGGCATATAAAATAAAATGTAATGAGTAACACATTTATGTCTACAGACATCATTCTACATAACAAACCTGGTTTATTTGGCAAAGGTATGTGTTCGTTGAACTCTAGTTTTAGGAACTGAAATGGATTTATCAAAAATACGTCAAAGCGATTGAGAAATAAATGCAGTGATAGAAACAAAGGTCTAGGACGTTACGTTTATAAGAAAATTGAATAAACCGGTTTTCTTGTTGTAAGTGCTCGGAAATGCGCACAATCTATCTTACACAAAACCTTCACCGGAGCATATAGATTTTCATAAAGTATCTACTTCAGTGTAAGCCAACACAAAAATGGGAAATCCCGCTATATTTGAGCACTTAGTCTAGTTTCTGAGGCCCGCAATTCAACTAGAACGCATACAAAGTGCATAGAAAGTATTCAAAGCGTGACAATATTTTTGTTTTCGTCTTTAAGAAATTCGTTATTATTCATTTTGTAATAATTGTTGTCTATTTCCCCGTCTGTTTATGTTCATGTCCATGTGCAGGTTGTATGACGTCACTTTTATTCACGTGGCTGAGTGCATTAGTACATTACTATCATTTTCATTCTGGCCTTATATTGAATATTTTAACTTATGTACAATTGGTTTTATAGGTTTTTTTTTAATTTCATTTGTAATTTGGGTCTAATTATAAATGTCATTGCTCTATATAAATGAATGTCCATGTGTACATTTCAATGGCCCATGGGTAACAAAAAGCAAACAAAGATCATCACCAGTTGAGTTCTCTGTTTGGTTCACACGTGCGTATATGTCAGGTCCGTATGAGATCCGTATGGAAGGCGTACCCTTTTCCAGGCTCCACACGTTGCTGGAAAAATTGAAATTGGACAAATATAACTTGCCAGCTGAGTTAGCTTATAGCTAGTCGCAAACCATTATACTCCTCTGACAGCTAACTATCCTGACATGTTATATGTCTATATTTGTCCAATTTCTACTATTTTTCAAGATGAAGTCAAGAAGTCAAAAGTGACCTGTAGAGCCCACGGTAGAGGCCTCATACGGACTCGTACGGAATACATACGTGCGTGTGAACCCCCTTGAAGGTGGGTTCACACATGCGTATATATTCAAGTCCGTTTGAGGTGCGTATGACGCTCTTAGTCTCTACCAGGCTCCACATGTACAGGTCGCGGGAAAAATAGTACAAATTGGACAAATATAGATACATAACATGCCAGATGAGTTAGCTGACCGAGAAGCTAGTATGGCTAGCGACCCAGCTAACTCGTCTGACATGTTACCTGTTTACGTTTGTCCAATTTCTATTATTTCTACAACGACCTGTGGAGCCTGGTGGAGGCAATTACTCCCATGCGCGCCTCATACGGACTTGAATATGTACGCAGGTGTGACCCCACCTTTAGACCGGTAGCTCGATCGCAGCGTAGTCTCCGAACTAGTAGAAAGGTGGTGTAATAGGCGGGTGTCATCCGACGGCACCACAGGCGATGCAACTTTCAAACAAAGTATCATAAGTGGACACGCAGCGTCTGCGATGGGAGTACGTCCATTTTCAGGCTTGTATAGTACTTTATAAAGTGAGTTGTTATCCTGTGTTCATGACAGACGGCGTGGAACTGAATAGCACCTGCGGGAGGAGTGAGCCGGCCCCACTTCGCTTCCCGGTTGTTAGAAGCATGTGGCTCTATCAAACTACAGTACTTAGCCGGAGAAGTGAGAATAGATGGTACCGGAGTAATGGACGGGGGAGATGTGCCGAGAGAAAAGTGGAAGGGCATATGGAGACAGACAAAACACATGATTTATGGATGAGGGGAAGATGGAGGGATACGTCTAGACAAATAGACCGAGTGTGTGTTTGGGAATGTACATTATGGTTGTGGTTGTGTGTGTGTGTGTGTGTGTGTGTGTGTGTGTGTGTGTGCGTATGTATGTGCGTGTGTCTGACTGTCTGTGTGTGTGTGTGTGTGTGTGTGTGTGTGTGTGTGTGTGTGACTGTGTGTATTACAGTATGCGTGACTGTGTAAGTATATGTGTGTGAGTACGTGTGTGTGTGCGTGTGTGTACCTGTGTGTGTGCGTGTGCGTGCGTGTTCGTCTTCGTTTCTCTCTCTCTCTCTCTCTCTCTCTCTCTCTCTCCCTCTCTCTCTCTCTGTGTGCGTGCGTGCGTGTGTGTGTGTGTGTGTGCAAGTGAGCAGGATAAAAGAATCAAAGGAGGGCTTGACGATGGATAACGGGTTGCCGAGATACAAGGAATAAACAAGGAATAAACAGTTAGAATTCACTGTAGGATGTGTACGACTGTGCATAACCACATGCACACGATAGCTAGACCCAAAACATGCTACCCGAAGCATAAGAGACACAGAGTTTCAGAACTGAGAGAAGAAAGTAAGACAGACACAAAAGAAGAATGTCGTATCATGATAAAAGCGTTTCGGGAGGTACACCGATGTGCGCGGCCACCTGAGATCTACTCCCCCGGCCAAACAGACCTCCCTCCGGCACAGATCCCCTCCAAGCTACGCTGATAGACAACCATAGGTGGCGGGGTTGGCAGCTTAGATGACGTCAGCGTCCCAGGTGCACTGACTGGTCGTTCGAATGATTGATGACTCACTATCAATGTCATCACCGCCGTGTGCCGACGTTTGGCCTCCGGGATGAGGGCGGCAGTGTGCGGGGATATCTACCGGCAAACACAGCGAGCTATCATCATCATTACTGTTTACCTAATGTGCTTGTGCGTGTCCTTGGGGAGGGGGGCAAACTGTGCCAGCATGCGACATAACAAAGGAATCGTGTGAAGGTTTTGCCCTCTGTACACATTAATATCGCGATATCGGCATTCAGAACAAAATCAATGTACTTGACCGGTTATCTGACTGCACCAGTCTGTAATATATTGGTTTTCTCGTATCTTGCGCAATACAGCCCTCACTCACTGGAAAGTTTCAAACCAGGGTGAACGATACATTGAAATCAGTGATATGGTAGAATTTTCTCATTAATTGGCATTTCATAATACCCAGCTCTGTCTAAGTCATCTACATATCCAAATTCATGAAAATCTGTCGCTCCTTTCTTCAGTAGTCGTCTTTGAAAGATTTACACAAAAACGCCCCATCCTCAGGACAATTCTGACTGGTTCACATTGTACTGCAGCATAGATGTCGCTGCTTACATATGCCGTCCCAAACGTAAAGAATTTACATATCTACATATTAGTTCATAATGTGATATCTACAATGCAGCACCAAGCGTAGTAGTGTATTATTATACATACCGATTGTCAATTAATAATCATAACAGAGCAATAATTATAATGTACTTCTGTTCAATAATGCGGCCACAATCGTGACTGTGCCTATTTCTACTCTCCAACCTCTGCTTGGAAAGTACCTATTTCCCCCTCATGACGATTCATGGCTAAGGTGCCCGGGCTCCTATATCCAACGGGTGCATCTGCCACTACCGTAACGCTGGTTGAATAGGACAATTGGTTGTGTGCAAAGAATCTTATTACTCAATACGTAACTTCTCACAGAGCTTTAGAGTTGTCCTACGTGACAGGAGTGAATGTTGTTGTGCAATGCAAATTTTTTGTGGCTTCGTGGCGTCCTGTGTGGCGTAACTGATAGAGTGTTTGGGTCGAAACCTCAGACGTCCTGAGTTCGATACTGGCCATGCCCCGACGTTGTGTCCTTGGGAAAGGCACTTTACACGACCTTCCTCACTTCACTCAATACAAATGGGTATCTGACTTCGGTTGAGGATGAAAAAGACTACCTTCTGTCTGTATTGTGTATGTGGCACTGTGTATCTTGGCCTGATAGAAGTTACTAAATCGAGTGTCCAAGTATATGCCCAGGTATATCCGAAAGCAAATAAAAAGAAGTTTGTGGCTCTTTTGTTGAAGTGATGGTATCTCCATTTTGAAAAATAGACTCATAAGTTAGTCAAAACTGCCCTTGAACAAAGCTTTCAGAACAGCAAACAGTTCAGACGTACAAATGGTTTTTGAATGTCTCTGTACAAATTCATCATGACTGTATTGGCATTTCAAAGCATTTGTACCGCTTGGAGAAAGGTTTTAGAGTGTGCTTTATGACACTCTTGTTTTCTGCACGAGTTTTTCAAAGCACTCTAAATGTAGGGCAACGTTAACATTACTGAAATGACACATCTAACATTTAGTACGTGCACTAACGTTACAATACGTCTCAGCCTGCAAATATGGTACAGGCTGGACCATATTGAAAATAGATAGACAGGTAGAAGGATAGATGTAGCGATAGATGGATTAATAAATTGACGAACAGGTAGATAGACACCAACTAGATAAATGAATAGATAGATACATACATAGTTAGATTGTTGGATAGCCTTATATAGATTTAGATGGATGGATGGATGAATGGAGAAATAGATCTGTATCTGTATAGCCAGCTCGGCGCAACACACCAGCTTCGCAGGCACGCGGCGCGGCAGCAGCTGGTTATATTACACCGAACGATCCGTCACACTTAACTTTTGTACATCTATCTGCAAGCGTTCTTTAAAACTATCCAGAAAAGATGAACCTACTGTACTTGGTGATAACAAATTCCACTCTACGATAGTTCTGGGAAAGTGCGTATTTTCGAACACATCATCCTAGGTTGGTAATTCTGGTATTTAAGGAATGACTGTTTCTTGTTCTTTTTGGAAGGATAGATTGAATCATTTTCAGTTAGACAGATAGTGAGATACATCAATTGATAGATCGATATATAAATATATAATTAGATGGATAAATAGATAGAAAGAATTTTAGATATTAAATTTAGATACATACATACATACATAGATAGGCGGATGAATGGATGGATGGGTGGATGAAGGGACCGACAGGTAGATAGATAGATAGATAGAGAGATATTAAAATATCATATCGTATCCGTCACAGGCCAAGGTCCATCTAAATTGGTCCTGCAAAATTATTCCATACCTTTCAATACATGCAATCGAGCGCGCGCGGGTCAAATCCAGGAAAATACGATCAAATCCAGGAAGAGCCATTACCGCACCTATGGCACATTCCAATGATCCACATGATTCAACGTTATTGAATTGGTTTCCATCAAATCCGAGGCTTAAGGTACCTTTATCGCTCAATATTTTGTTACTCATACTATAATCATAGCAAAATACCGCATTTTAGTACGTAGCTTGTATTTTTTAGGAATAAACCATTTTTTAAGCTCTGATATTTGTGAACTTGAAAATTGTAGCTTTTATTTAACAGACCATAAAGGTAAAACATTCCGCAGACCTCAGAATAATTTCTCAATGTTTTATTTAGAATGTGAGCATACCTCCAGGCGTGTGTATGACTTGCTTATTCCGAACCATGCACAAGGATCACCTATAGCAATCACAGCAGGGCACAACATATCAGGATACTGAAATGATGGAGATCCAATGTCCTTTCCTTCGACATCGAGTTGGTAGCAATCTACTCCCCAAGGCAGGCGGGAAAATCACATAGACCAGGCGGTCAGAATGAGTTATATTCCCGCACGATAACTATAGATCTCTCGCTGCCAACCGATGACAGGGGTGCCGGCCTGTGGATTTATCTATCAAATTTGAAGATTCGTCTCTTTTTTTTGAAGTGTCGATGAACCACATGAAATTGCACAGTTACGACAGAGGTGCATAGCAATGCCGCTTGCACTTAGAGTATATATAGGAGAGATTCGTAGCAGGCTTGAATGTTGTGCCCGTGGGAAAGGCACTTTACATCCATTTCCTGGCCAGACTTTAGTGAAAATGAGAGCTTAGCTTTGGCTAGAGGCTTTCTCTCAGATGGGAAAAAAGGCCAGAGGTTCCGTGTTCGAGGGCTACACCTCGAGCTCGTAAAAGAACCGTATTGAAAGAGTTGGTCCTTCCCTGTGTGAGTGCATCAAACCTTAGCCCTGTATTTCACAGCATCTAGATACTGTACGAAACTGGTGTGTTACGTTTAAAGGTGATTTGCATAACGGTTCCACGAAACAAAAATAGAACAGATTAGAATGGAGAACTTTTCACTCATTAAAATGATATTTCACTAAGGTTACTCCAAATTTTGTAAAAAGTTTTTACATAAACTTTTCGACGGCCGTCATCAGTCCATCTTCTTGCTCAAGGAGAATGACCTAGTCTGGATCTCGCGATAGAACTCGATATTTCAACGATATTTTACTAACTTGTATACGGAGTTTGAAGAGACTTTGTACAAAAGATGTAGCCTGAGTACCATCAGGCTCCTATGGTCGCTTCTGCTTTTGGAATAGCAGAGAAGCAACTGTATATAGTGTATAATAAAGTTCAGAGAGAAAAGTGACTGCATATAATGTATAATAAACGTCGGTGCGAACTACTATCCGGATGGTACCCAGGCTACTTTTTTTTGTACAACACAGAAAACGACAACGTCGAATCGTTGAAGTGAGTGAGCGCCCATGCCTTTTACCCTGACAGCAGTGGGGGCAATCAGTCGATTTCTAGGAAACATCGCTACAATCAATTTTTCACATGCAGGGGAGAGCGGTAGGAGCAAAGGAACGATAACGGTTCGGAATAACGGATACCCGCCTACCATTCAAACGTGATTGACAGTTGGTGGAAAAACGATTATCTTGCCAGGCACCGGTAAGAGCTGGCATGTGCATCGTAATAGGGCCTTCACACTGAAATCGAATCAGCAGGAATCAAGCAGAACCAGCCGGAATGAATTATTTGCAAAATTCGTAACACATTCTGGGCCGTTCCGAGTGGGAAATTCCAAATGGACTTGATATCCCCTTCACACGAGAAGGAATGAGCCAGAATACCGTCAGAATGAAAATTCTTTTCTATTCCTGGGAATTCGTAGTGTATTCTAGACATTCTCACTGCATTCGAGATATTCTTTTGGCCGCATTCTGGCAGGATTCGAGATGGCTTGGCGTTTCGGTTCTCCATCGAATGAGATAAGAATGCATATGTTTCGAATAAAGTTGGAATGCCGCAGAATGCGGTAAGACTGCAATTAGAATAGTTAGAATACGCTTAGAATTCACTATGAATGCCATTCGATATTTCTCCACTTCGAATGCACCTCGACAGTTTTTAACATGTCAAAAACTTTCGGTCTAGCCAAAAGAACGGCCACAAATATCTGGAATGCAGTAAGAATGTTTAGAATACAGTACGAATTGCGAGGAATTGCAACAAATAGAAAAAAAATTTCATTCGGACGGCATTCCGGCTCATTCGTTCTCTCATGTGAAGGGGGCTTTAAGTGGGCATTGGGAAGCAAACGTGTCAAAGTATTAGAGACGTTCCAGGCAAACCACGGGCAAGCAGACTAAACAATGGCCCCCGGAGGAAGCCAAAAAAATTGATATTAAGCTAAAAGTAGATTCCAGAAAATCAAGAGTCTGTAGAACAGAAACCTCCGTGAAGTAATTGAGGTGCTTGCGGTGTGGGCTAAGATTTTTGGTACCATCTCTACCGTCGATCATCATCATCATACGACTGAGTAATATAGACAAATTTATATTCCTTATGAATCTAGACAAACCTTTACTTATAAATCATATCTGTTCTTACATTTTCAATATCACAAAGAAACGAGAAGAAGCCGAATGTACGCAGTAGAATACGATTCTTGAGTAGTGTAGATTCATTGTATCATTATATCATGTTGTATCATTTATTGTGACCTGTACTGAACCCAGTGGGTATGAATGTACAATATAAAGGTCTTCATTCATTCATTCATTATCGGTCGTTTGCAGCGCAGGCGACTGTTAATTTCTTCCAGGCCCTTTTGTAGGCAGCTAGACGGCGGGTCTGCTTTACGTTGATCTGGCCATTAAAATATTCTGGGCACTGTCAAACATTCTGTAGATACGAGATAGTTTGGCGTCCTCGTTCGCGTTTGCCTTGTGTTGGTATGTAAAGATAGATATAGATATAGATATTGGCACGTTCATCTTCGGGCATGCGCAGGATAGGGCCCAGAAAGTTCAACTGCCTCGAGTGCACATGTTCAATCAGCGGCTACAGACAAGAACAATTCTTTACCTCCGTTTCCTTTTATGTGTTGTTCGTTACATCACTAAGTAACCGAGGCAAGCTAGATTCTAACCTCTGCTTGGGGAGTAACTATAGTAATTGACCCCAGCTTGTACAACACAGGCTACCATTAGGAAATGACAGGTATTTAAATGGACTGTACCACGCTATCTTCAAGATGGAGATGTCGATCTATATCTGAATATCAGCGATATTTCATCATAATTCAAAGCAAAGCAAATACCAACCCAATATGTAATACTTACAACTTTAGCACAACAGAGTCTTCTTACCGACAATAAACATGTACCGTACAGAATATAACAGCTTTGCCTCGACATTTGTTTTTATTCCTTTGGCATTTAAATGGACTGAGTGTTGCAATATGTAGTATGAAAAGGATACTGGCGGGATTACGTTGACGGAGTCTGTGTCTTTTCTTGCTGACTGCCGGCGGAAACGGTCTGGTCCCTAGAGACGTAGTAGAGTGGAGTCTGTCTGCTCCTGATCACGACTACCATTCTACCAAGTCACGGGCGACCTCGCTACGATCGCGATGCGACCAAATTTTGGCAGCGCGCTCAACGAATGAATTCCATAGAGTAAAAGAATAAAGGTGGGTTCACACGTGCGTATATATTCAAGTCCGTATGAGGTCCATATGGAAGTCCTAGCCTCTACCAGGTTCCACAGGTCACTAAAGAAATAGTAGAAATCTGGCAAACACACACATATATATATAGCCAGAGAACATACCAGAGGAGTTAGCAGATCGCTAGCGTAGCGTGCTATATGTCCATATTTGTCCAATTTCTACAAGTTTTCAAGTGAACTGTGGATCCTGGTAGAGGCTAAGACTACCCTATACAGACTTAAATATGTACGCACGTGTGACCCCCCTTAAGCTTTTTATTTTACTTTTTTGTGCGAATTGTTGCCTTTCAATCATACTTTAACATTTTGTAAAATATACTGATATTCTACAAATCCAATTTTAGTCACAGCAAGGGCGCAGTGCGATCGCGGTCTTGTGGAATGGGGGACTTGTGCGTACTATTTTGCGTCCCAGTACGTAGCCATAACGTATCTACTTCAGCCCGGCCGTATAAGGTCGTCTTCACGTATTTATGTAATGATACGAGTATCCCCCCTCCCCGTAAATAGTGTCCAATATACGTTGTGACGGAGAAGAGATCGTAACCATACGAATACGATGCAACATTGACCAAACATCCGTCATATACTATGATGGGTTCTGGTGTAACTATAAACTCGGCATCCCTGATAACACATCGCAACTGATTTACTATGTCTAACAGTCGTTGCAAGTTGACTTTGTGTCACTGATTATTGATGAATACAATACAAAGAATTCACAAGCCAGGCTGACCGCCCGCTCTCGGATTATTCTATGCGTCCCCTTCGAGAGTTGTTCAAATGGTATCGTCCAGATGCGTCAGTCAACAGTAGCCCTCAGGCAGGCACAGCGTGTGCACTGCTTTTCGTACTGTCCGGGGTACTGATTTGTGTGATGTTATAGCGTGTGGCGTTCGCAAACAATTCCTTTGAACTGTCAACTTCTTTACCTTTCGTTCAACCACACTGAGAGTTTATTCCGGAAGCCGACAATCTCTTGGTGTTGATAAGTCTTTTATTCGCGATGTAACAGTTTTGAACCGTACAGAACAGTTTTAGGGCTAAAGTGTGCTCTCAGAACTGCCAACTGCGCTGCGGGGATTTTTCGTAGCGAAGGGACTGTAAGTAATTAGCGGCGTGCACGCGAAGAGGGACACTAATCATGCGGGGATGAGAAGTCAGGAAACGCGCTGACACCACCGACTGTCTGGTTACACGCCGATTTTCCGTGCCGGTGCGGTGGGACTACCGTAACGTATCTGACTGGAAGGCGGTGAAGAACACGTTTACGCCCGTCACCCAAGAGGTGTCATCAGCGTTCGCACGAAAATTACCCATCTGCTAGCCATTTAACAGGCCGGTGTTTAGTGGTTTCGTGTGTGCGACCACAACAGTAGTGGTGCGCAACCACAGGACTTTACCAGCAAATGGCGTGCCGTGCAACAGTTCTACGCGTGTTTTGCGGTTTTGTCTCCATCAGCCTGCTACAAAACAGAGGTAAGTCCCTTTTTCTCCGTCTGCTTCTATTCAGGATAGACCAATTGACGACGGCGTTAATTTTTCTTGCCAAAATCCCCCCTCTCTCTCACTCTGTTTGAATCGTGTGTAACGCAAGCTCAACACCATTAGCCAATCCACTATCTCTAAGCCAGTAGATTTTCAATACACTATCGTACCACTTTTCACTCTGCGCCGTCTATTATTCTCACAAATACATTCTCACGTGTAGGCCAATAATTCTCGCCACGAGTTTTTGACTACCAGTGCAATAATTGTCACAGAAGGGAGCCCTCTAATATGGTCATAAAATTGGAAAGTGTTATACGAATAGACATCTTTGTAGTGTAGATCAACATTACGCTAATGCGGGTCCGCGAATCGCTCGAGACTACGCTGGCTGGATTGGTGCTTTTGAAGTGGTGCATTTGGGAGCGCAACGAGGCCATTGTGGTGTAAAATTCGATGCGACTTTTGACTATTGAGGGACATCAAATAGCACATAAAAGGTAATGCATCACGGCCTTTTGCCTACACTTCAATACTCCAATCCCGGCTATCGCTCACGGCGGGGTGTCACGACACACGGGCGCGCTCGGTAGGCAGCTGCCTTTGGGGTAGTGCAACATACAGCAATGGATATGGACATCTCTAATAGATAGAGGTATGCATTGCCGAAAATGCATCGCTAACACTATCGATTTGGTCAAGTGAAGGGCGTCAGATAGTGCGGGTAATTCGGAACGCTGTCGGGTAAAAATATTGACTGACCTTGAAAATACCTGCATCTTGTCGTGATATATTTAGAATGATTCCTGATATATATACTATTAGTATCCTCTTTTCTTATGGCTACCTTTAATTGAAAGTTTGCTTGCCGTCTCATAATAGCGTACCTAATTTTATCGAGGATAACTTGATTTTGCGAAATGAAAAGCTTCCAGCAGGGACGCGACCGTGAACAAGTGTATGAAATATTAATGTGACACAAATGTTAAAGATAATCAGAGCCAGAAAATATATTCAACACCGATAAAGAGAACGTGCGTGATAGAAATTTGCAAACTTTCACTATATGAACTCGTTTTTCTTTGTATTTTGTTTTTAAAACGAGCATAGTTAAAGCCTCCATTAGAGTCCTCTAAACTTATTTATGGTGGTGACCTTTTAAAGAGAATTTGATGGCAGTTGATAATACATCTAGCCTAACTAAATCATGGTTCTAGCAGCCTTTCCACAAGCCAGGCCCCTAAAATCTGGCCTGAGTACAATTCTATTTCTACCGGTACAAATAGGATGGTTAGGGCAGCGAGTGTAGGGAGCCCCGGTAGAAATACGATGGTACTCAGGCTACCTAAAAGCTTGATGTAAATAGCCAACACATGTACATCTAAGTAAGAAGAATTGGGAAAATCCTTATTCTGTTGATTTATGCATTGTGCTAACATCGACCAATTACTGTCAGACAGAGAACTGTCTGTTACCTGGGTGACGCAGGCTGTGATGACTGGTTTCTATGGTGACAGAGAATCCTGAGTTCCCATTGGACTACTTTTGAAAGTGATTAAGAATCCTGAGTTCCTATTGGTGTCTCTAGGAAAGGTAATGGTTCTCTCGAGCCAGAGTTGGCCCAAGCTACTAAGGTGGTATCTCACAGCACTTGGGGCACCGGTGCGGCACTGCTGGATTCGAAAGATTACTAAACAAATTTCAGAGATAAGGAACGAGTTTCTTACGCTTTACGAATTTTGTTGTCTTCTACCCCATACTTTGACGTAATATCTAATAACAAAACAGTGTCGCAAACCCCGCAGTGCCGCACCGGTGCCCAATTGCAGTGAGATACCACCTTTAGGGAGGAGGCCCAACAAGCACGACAGCGAGTGATTGTGTAAAACAAGCTAATCTACGCACACCTTGTCACGCATATTGAGTTTACGTCAGCGAATCCCAACATCAAGAGGCATGCAATGACAGAAGGTCCAATCATTGTGTGACGGGATGGAACCAGCCGCTTTCAGCCTGGCCCGGGAAAAGATGTTTGACTTCTGCTCTCCTGTGATCACACCCGCCCATTATTTCAGAAGACGGTGCAATCTATCAAAACGCACGCAAGCTTCGATTTCCTCTCTCCGGCAAAATCCATATTCCGACTGTTGGAAGAAAGAGATGCGTAGCTAAAGAAAATGTACAAATTAGGGGTGGGTACCGGTACCGGTACAGAAGCGGTTGTTTTTATTGTTGGACTGGTCGGAATAGAACGGACCTGGAAAAATCAGTGGACCGGATTTTACACCAATTAGAAAATAAACAGATTATACCGGCAGGCGTTGGTGTGTTTTTGATCATACTGGTCGAAGAAAAAGAAAAGAGCGAAGTAGAAGAGGGCTTTCGAAAATTTGTTGTACCGGCAAACTTTCAAAATCGATTCTTTCTACAACCACTCTTAACGCTTGTGTGACGAATTTTCATAAAACCTTTTAATATGCCCTTGTGCCCACGTAGTTAATTTTTGTCGTACAGCCCTAAACACACAGGCCTTGTTAATGATAATCACTCTATTTGATTGGTAATTCTCAATAGAGTCACTCAGTAAAGTCGCTCCCTGAAACCATTTTAGTTTGCACGGAAATGACCGGATCTGGACACTCTATGTGCGGAAATAGGCGGGCGGAAATGGGGTTGTTTGAGTTGGAGGAATAAAGTATACGGGCAGCCTCTTGGAGTACGTACATCCATGATCTATTATTCATCTGAAGATCCTATCCTGGCCAGAAATCTAACGTTTCAGGGCACTGGCTAGTTTTACGGTTTGTTAGCTGTGCTTTTACGTTTGTGGTTTGGTATGATTACACTTTGTCGAGGATTATGTTCCAAGGTGGTCTATGCTTAGCGAATTAGTTCGGTTGTAGCTTGATTGGACTAATTCTAACTAAAAAATCTAACGTTTTAGGACACTAGTTTAACGGTTTGTTTGCCGTACGTTTACGTTTGTGGTTTGATGTGATTATGCGTTTTCGAGGATTACTGTCCAAGTTTGCCTATATGCTTAGCGATTAGTTCACTTGTAGCTTGATTTGACCAAGCTATTTCGCCGAATTCCTTCGCAAATAACTTGATGTAGGTTGTACACAAGCTTAGAAAATCATGCCTCCTTCTGATTAAGCAGAAATCTGTCGTTTCATTTCACTGGCTAGTTTGAAGGTTCGTTCGCCGTACGTTTACGTTTGTGGTTTGATGTGATTGTGCGTTTTCGAGGATTTTGGTCCAAGGTTGTCTATGCTTAGCGATTCAGTTCGCTTGATTGGACCGATTCTAGTTTTAAAAATGTAACGTTTCAGGAGACTAGTGTCAAGTTATTTTAGCCGTACGTTTACGTTTGTGGTTTGACGTGATAATGCAAATTTAATGATTACTGTCCAAGCTTGTCTATGCTTAGCGATTTAGTTCTCTTGTAGCTTGATTGGACCAAGCTATTTAGCCAAATCTTTCCAGTAACAACTTGATGTAGATTGTGCACAAGCTACGAAAATCATGCCTCCTTCTGAATAAGCCTGAATGGTATGTATTTATGCAGACTGTGGTTGTATGAGTACCAGATTCGGGACTGCTGCAAGTCGTTAGCAGTTTTTTTTACATCCAAAGTCAGACAAATGGCGCCGGAAAGCGGCCATTTACCATGGTTGAAAACTGCTCCATTTCCTCAGGGATAAACCCCTCTTCATCGGTCATGCAGTTTTCGGACGGTGCATGTATGGCACGTGACACCCCATTCCACAAAAGGGGGTGACTTAACAAAAGCACTCAACGAATTTTATACTTTTACTAGATGAAAACGATTTTTACGCCTTTCGTGTTTTGTTCACTTTTCAGTCATACTTTTACATTTTGCATGAAATCAAAGGTTACGCAAATCTTGTTTAGGTCACAGCGAAGTCGCAACGCGATCGCCGTCTAGTGAAATGGGGCCTATAAAGGTGGGTTAACACGTGCGTATATATTTAAGTCCGTTTGTGGTGCGTATGACGCTCTTAGTCTCTACCAGGCTCCACAGGTCGCGGTAAAAATAGTACAAATTGGACAAATATAGATATATAACATGCCAGATGAGTTAGCCGACCGAGAAGTATGGTTATCGACCCAGCTAGCTCGTCTGACATGTTACCTGTTTACGTTTGTCCAATTTCTATTGTTTTTACAACGACCTGTGGAGCCTGGTGGAGGCAAATACTCCTATGCGCGCCTCATACGGACTTAAATATATACGCACGTGTGACCCCACCTTAACGCGTGGACATATCACGAGTTGATGATACACAGACCAACTTGACGGATGTTAAGGTTCAGCCTATATGTAACATATGCTCTTCCAATGCCTCAGGCTGCGAAGTAAGTGTCAGGTAGCTGTTGAATCTCATACTATCTTATCTAGTCGGCTCTTCCTCTGTAAAGTAGTGGATCTGTTGTTGAACCACCTGATAGTGGAGACAAAACAGAATCTTTATCAGCATATCAACTCCATGAAAAAATCGGTTTGGGTGTGTGTGAGTGTGTTTTTCTTATTTTTTTCTTCTTTTCTACTGCTCAGCCCCCTTGACGGGGATTAATAGCAGTGCGCATGTTTTGTTAGTTACAGGTGATAGTGCCTTAAAACATAGGGAAAATAAAGGCAAAAACACAAAGGGACATAACAACTGATTGGTGCAAGGGACAAGACAAGTGAATGCGGTGGGTTAGTGTTATGTACATATATACAAGGACTCAATGCAGCAGGGCCCTCCCCAGTTCAGTTTTGAACTGGGAGAGAGACCCCGCCTCCGCCACACCAGGCTCAAGTTCATTCCACTCCTGGTGGCACGAGGGAAGAACGAGAGCCTATAGAAGTTGGATTTGCTCGCGATGGCCTGTAGCTTGAAAGCGTGGTTGGTGCGGCGGGAGCATCGAGTCGCCAGGACCAGCTTGGATGCATGTGGGACAGAAATGTTGTTATGGATGATTTTGTACATGGTAATGAGTCTGGCGTTCTTCCTCCTCTTTTTCCGGCTATTTGTAGTCAGCAAAACTTAAGAACCTCTGGATTGATTGTGATTGAAGTTTGTTTATGTGTAGATCTTGGGAAGACGAAGGTCAATGTTGATTTCGGGCCCCCTAATGTTTGGCATTGGTACTGCAGAAGAAATTCCGGTTTGTGTATCTTTTGTTCTGGACATGCTATGCTCTTGATTAAATATTGGTGGTAGGTGGTTTTTGATAGAATCAAGAAGTGATTAGATTTGGGGCCCCTAGCAGCTTGCTCTGAAATTGCGGAGTTTTTTTTTCTTATGGTTAACTAATTTGCCCAGCATGAAATTGCAGTGAATTACACGGTGGGCATCAAATTGCCACGTTATAAAGCTGTGCGTGGGTGCCAAGCAGTTACCATAATGGTTACATAGTGGAAAAGTCTCCGAAAATTGCAACACTAAGCACAAAAGAGGTCGCGATGTAGCAACCATTTAACAAGCGTTAAAGAACGCATTTACAGTCTAGAGCGATTTTAGCCATCTTCAAATACGATACAGTCATGCAACACTCAAATTGGTCCATTTGTCAGAGCAATTTTCAACAGACATAATTGCCCCTGACTTTCACGATAACTTCAAAGGGATGTTTTTTCTCGGGAGGCTTCAGCACAAGCGTTTTTGATTACTTAAAACCCTGTGTTCACCTGCACGTACTTAACGTATTGTCTTCCCTGTATTCGCTTGGCGGCCTTTGAAGATGTCGGCGTTTGAAGGCGTCAATGTTGATGTTATCACCCAGCGCGCACAGCTTGTTACTTTCAGCGTTATCTGGGGACTTTCCGTTAGATTAACAGTAGAGAGAGTGTCTTTGTCTCTATCTCTGTCTTTGTCTCTCTCTCTCTAAAGATATTGATAGGAGGGTAGGGTCATAAAATTGAAGGTTATGTTTGACATTGCCCCAAAATTCATTTCATTTTATTCACATTCATTTCCTGACAATGGGGCAGAATTTATTACAAAATATTTGCAATGAACCCTCTCCTAAGAAGGAAATATAGATAGATCATTCTAAATCATAGATACAGGATGAAAATTACTGTGATGGCCAAGAACGATTTATTGAGAATAAAGACATCCATAAAATAAGGTATAAATGTAGAAAGATGACATATCAAATATTAAGTATATTACACCGACCATAAAATAACACTTTCACAGCTTTTCACTTTTGCGAACATGGTTATTTTTCGACAGCGTTCGCGCATGTCCGTGTCTGTCCATCAATGACCACGATAACTCAAGAACGCATTCAGGGACTAGGCGGGTATGTCTTGATGGGACCTCAAATTTATTAGATTTTGGCCCGCCTACCGACCCTCTTCGGTACTACAGAGCAGCAGCTATTTTGATACCTTGTGTTTAAAGCATGCTACTGAGATAGCTCTTAGGAGCGACAGTAGTTCGTGTACTTGTTATCACCAAACACAGTAGGGACATCATCTCTGGATAGTTTTAAAGAACGCTTGCAGATATATGTGCAAAAGTTAGGTGTGACGGGTCCTTCGGTGTAATATAACCAGCTGCTGCCGCACCGCGTGCCTTCGAAGCTAGTGTGTTACGCCGAAGGGCGTTTATACCGACTAATTATAAATACGGATACAGATACAGATACTTATAGGATCCGGACCACAAGCGGCGTTTTAACATTTGCGGGAGCCAATTTTTTCTTGCAAACTTTTATTTTTCAAGAACCTACAAAGAGCACGTATACATGGAATCATGAATTACAGCTACGTCTGACCAATAGTCATTTGGGACCGATTAGCAGGACCCCGGTCCTCATTAGTTCCACAGATCATTATGAAGATCACGACAGCGCCTTTATGCAGGGAGCAGGATTTTTGGTTCGTATTCCGCTGGGACACATTACTGCCACGCGGTGGCCATCGTTAACAAGGAAGTCAGGAAACCTGCAATGGTCAGGGGACGTCGGGCGGCAAAAGTTGTATTCATCCCGCAGTTACTATTATAAATGCGCAGTCATCGATTCATTCATAATGGCACAGACTGGCATACATCCAGGGAGACATTCAAAGAGAGAGAGAGAGATAAACACTCACAGGAAGAGGGAGTTGGAGAGAAACATAAAGACCCATACGCATAAAGGAACATAGACACACCCATAGAAATATACACACATAGAAATATGCTCCCAGAGAGAGAGGGAGAAACATACATACACAGACATAGAACACATACACACACACAAAGAAACATTCACACACATATAGAAAAATCCTTACATACAAACACACACACACACACGCACACACAGAAAGGGAGATACACACATACACCTACACACATGCGTAGAAACACATATTATGTACATACTAACTTACACGAGCACGTATACAGAGAGAGACAGAGAGAGAGAGAGAGAGAGAGAGAGAGAGAGAGAGAGAAAGATACGTACACATGCATGTACACACATAATCTAGCGCGCACACATATACTCGGGTAGAAACACACTCACATATGCATTAACACATACATGTAAGTAGAAAGGGAAAAACACACAAACACACACACACACGTACACACACACACACACGAGTCCTCTTAGCCTCAAATATCTCTCTTACACCTCCATTCCTTGATTAAAAAAACATTTACTTGCTTACACTATGCCCCACACCTTTACTAATCATAATGAAAAATCCCAAGTCTCAGGCATTAAGCAATGCTCCAGCTGCGACAGGGATTAACGTAAACGTTTACCTTGTGAACAGTTGGATGCACGTGGAGCAAAAACTGCCTAATGAGGCATAGCATGACAAGATAAAAGACCAGAAATCACTCCAAACACGTAAGATGCCTACCGTGCCTGTGTGTGTATAACTAATTCCAACAGGTCGTTTTTCGGGATCAGAAAAAAGTATGATGTTGACAATCCAAATCCCAATCGAAACTCTAAGATTTCCCGCGTTGTGTGCACATTGTTTCAAGCCGAACTGAGCTAAAAAGCTTTCTGGTGAAAGAGAAGCTGTCTTTATTCTTAATTCTTACAGCAAAGTTGACAAGCAAGACGTATATGGACACACCTTGGTGGTCTTTGTTCTAGAGTAAGAAAGAAGCAACCTTAAAGTTGGTATCTCACTGTACAGGTGCTGCACTGCGGGGTTCGTTCCCTGCAGCACTGTTGTCTGATTTTCGTAGAATTATATAATTTAGATATTGCGTAACACGTAACTGTATGACTTAAAAGACAACAAAGTACACAAAACGTAAGAAAATTCGTTATTTATCTCGGAAATTCGTCGAGAAATCTTTTGAACCCAGCTATCTCGCACCGGTGTGCAGCGAGATACTACCTATGTTGTTCTTTTCTAGTCTCAGCCAGGTCGGCTGTAGACATGGATGCCAAATTTCGCACCTGAGACCTTTGAAATAGATCGCGGTGTCATGGCAAATACTCGCTGACTTACTCTTCGTCTTCGCCCCTGGAGAGGCATATGTGTCGTGTGGTCACCGTGAAGTCGGAGGATAATGTGCGAGCTCGAGGCAAAATGTATCAGTGCTCGCCTTTGCGAAGGAAGATCAGTGGGGACGTGGTCTCTGGAGAAGCCTGGCGTCATCTTAGTGCATCGTATATACACGCAAATCTTTACAGATATAAGGTATCATTAGTACATTCACACGTGCGACGAGATATCGAAACCAAACGTTCTGCTGCAGTACCTAGAAAAATCAAAAGGGGGCTAATAACCTAATTGTTTCCAATATTGTAAACGACACAAACAAAATATCATAAAGATTTTCTTCTCTGTTCACACATAAAGAGGGAGGGAGAGAAACGCAGACCTCACGCATGCGCGCACACACACATAACTTTCTTTGAAAATGTAATACTAATGGGCACAGAAATGTCTAGAAGCTGTTAAAAAATAATTTTCTCTTGTTT
This sequence comes from Branchiostoma floridae, assembly GCF_000003815.2. Classification (NCBI taxonomy): domain Eukaryota; kingdom Metazoa; phylum Chordata; class Leptocardii; order Amphioxiformes; family Branchiostomatidae; genus Branchiostoma; species Branchiostoma floridae. The sequence goes on along the minus strand of NC_049992.1, from coordinate 17,229,794 downwards.
GCCGGCCAATCAATAGCCTTCACCGCCAGCCACCTGACGGACTTGGTCGTGCCTAACCTCTAGACCTTTGCCATTTCCTTCGCAGCTGTATTGGACAAGCTATTAGGTGTCCCATATCTCCACATGTGCACTCTTGGCTTATCCCTAAGTCCACATTAACCTTTATATCCACGCATAGTAACGACGGCTAAGCACTTTCGGGGGGTCGTCTCGTACGTTCCTGTAGTTTCCAATGTGATATTCAGTTTTTGCACTTTAGATCTGGTGGTCTGATTCATCTACGTGATACGTTAATGTATAATATCTGTATCTACATAGCCCGTCATGGCAGCTTCGAAGGCACGTGGCGCAGCACTGATTATATTACACTGGCCGACTTGTCACACATTAAGTGGCAAGCGTTGTTTAAATCTATCTAATGAGGACGCTCCTACAGTACTTGGTGGCAACAAGTCTCACTTTACGACAGTCACGAAGCGAGTAAAATTTGCCCACACCGGCACCACATACATCACATTTCCCCACAGGTTAAAACGGTTTCATTACGGTGCTCATTAAGACCTACAGAGGTACACCCTAAGGACTTTCGACGATTGTAGATGTAACAAACGTTTTGAGACGGAACGAAAGACGTCATTGAGAAGTTGCTACCTTTTAAATCTCCATAGCAGAGAAAGAAGACACTCAACTAAACAACAACGGTCGTGGCCGGTAAGGTACTCTTTGGGGAAGAATATTGAAGGTATCAATAGCTTGATGATTTATACGGCAATCAAGTACCTGCCATTTTCTCGCGGCCTCTTTTGAGTGTCACCAAAAGAAAGAAGCGATAGTCTCGTCAGGTTTAGGTATGTGGGGGGCGTACTTTTGTGTGCACTGGTTATCAGTCTACCGCAGCTCCTCGTGCTTTTGAAGTGAATGAGGGAGCACTAACGACGCTGCGCAGCTGTACGGTGAACCTCGCTCAATAGCCGCCATTCTTCCTGGGACTTGACTGATGGATGCAATGCCGACAAACGGACTATTCCTCAGGATTGTAACAGAGCAAGAAATACCGTCAGAAGTTTTTTTAGTTCTACTTTGAAACAAACCTCTTGCCACAACTGATAGATTGCTTGTATTTTGAGTCGTCTTTTGGTTCCTCAAGATTATACAGAGCAAGAAATACCGTCAGAAGTTTTTTAGTTCTACTTTGAAACAAACCTCTTGCCACAACTGATAGATTGCTTGTATTTTGAGTCGTCTTTTGGTTCCTCAAGATTATACAGAGCAAGAAAAACCGTCAGAAGTTTTTTTTAGTTCTACTTTGAAACAAACCTCTTGCCACAACTGATAGTTAGGTTGTATTCTGAGTTGGGATTGATCAAAAGAAAGTGACTACCATTGGTGAGCGCGCTTACGGTACCTGCCACTATTTGAAGACACCAGAAGCATTATTTTTACGTTAGATTATTGAGATATTTAATAAAAAGTATCATAAAAACGAACAAATCAGCATTTCTTTGGGGCTTTGAGTATCTTTTAGTGAATTTCATTTAAAGTCTTGGTATATACAGCCATAAAGACATAAATCGACTCGAACACATCCAAACTGAGCTGTCTTATGTTGGCGTTCAAAGTCGATAAGAACAATGCAAACGTAATTTCAAATTAAGGCCATGCTGATTCAATTATATGAATGTCATCCTTTGGGAACTCCAAACCTGAAGCGTGCGTGTGAATAACAAAAAGGTTTGTCCAAAGAAAAGGTTGCCTTCTTTATGACATATCTAAGTGGACAGGAAGGTTAAATAAAGGACAAAACTCACAGAGTACGGTATACAAAACAATTGATTCTCAATTCTCTCATTTTGGTTCTTTCACATCTCCTTCTTTGACTTTTGAATTGGTCTTAGCATTCTACGACATTAGCGTCCGATATCTTTTGTAATTAACGGCATATTATTTGCTCATTTTGCAAACACGTTGTACGATTTAAAGTATATATGATCTAAAACATACGAAAACTGATGCGCGCGCGGATGGCACCCATATAATCGAATCAACATGACCCTACACGTCGTCAAACATTCCAATACAGCATTGCCATAGGGCAGTATGTGATATTGCGTAAAGATGAGCAAGACAACTGCTTAACTGCTTCTTCAATTCTCAGATAACAGTACATCAACTGTGGGAATAATTCAAGATCTAGCATTTTCCTCAAAAGGTTATTGTAGTAGTTTGCCAAATTCGATACCGAGCGTAGCTGACAACATCTATACGTACATCACTCAACAGATACATAGGCTGAACTATCGGGTATTGCAATATGCCAAAGCATGCAATGGACATTGCCCTTGAAAGTTCTTAGGTTGATGCATTGCTATAGGGAGAAACATCCCTCTATTGCAGCAGGTAATAAATTGCTCAAGAAGAAAAGTACCCTGAAGAGAAGGAAAGAAAGATGTGGATAACTATTGAAATGAAGGGCTTTCCTTTCCTTGAGTCTCGTTCCTAGCGGTATTATCAAAGAGAAGCCACGGAAAGCTTTCCCCCGGGCTAGCGGGATAGACTTCCATGGAAACCGCCGTGTTACTTTGGTCCTGACGCATCGGGTATTGTGAGGAAGGACAACGGGGGTTTAATGTTCAGCCGGCGGGAGAATCATGGTGTCCACTCGAGTGCAAATTGCACGGCGCTGTGAGCAGAAATGGCGAGCCCGGCTTCTCTCTAATAATCGCCTGCAAGCCAAGAGGGACTAGGCGAGTCGTATCCAAGCCACAAATCTCTGTTGCCCGAGACATTGCAGATATTGAGTTGGGAGGACAATGCATGTATTCAATCAGTCATTCACCCATTCACTCATCCAGGCTGTCATTCATTAATATTTGCAAACATCGTTCAGGTCAAGTGCGTGTCACTGAGACGGACTGCTTCCAAGTTGAATACGAAACTAGAACTGCAGTGACTGTCATATTAGAAGAAAAACATCATATCCCTGACGTAAACGTTCTACAACAAAACTGAGCTTCAACTTATTTTGAAGAAAACAACTTTATTGCTGCTGTATACCCACAGTGGCTTATTACTGGAATATAAGACGATCTAGTTATGGTTGGTGTACTCTGGTTTGATCTGGTTTGGTTTGGTTTACTTTGGTTCATTGGGTGCCAATTTATGTAGACTTTTTTTTGGTTCGACTTCGTCTATCTAATTGAATGTCTCGGTTATTCAACTGGTGACAGCTTCGCAGTTGAGCTCCTGTTCCAATTAGATGGTAACTGGCAGACCCAGGTTAAATCCTGGAAAGGGCATCTCGATTGGGGCTGCACCAGTCTTTCGAAAAGGACCTAAAATTGGAGTCCCATTCAAATACAATTCAATCTCTACAACTGGATAAAAAAAAACGGAAATTTACTTTCGGACGGTTTCGAGTGACATAAATCAGTCTTCTTCATCGTCGCTAAACAGTTCAATCTACTACGATGAAGAAGAGTGATGGATGTCACTCGAAACGTCCGGAAGTAAATGTCCGTTTTCTATCCAGTTTTAGAGACTGAATTGTATTTGAATATTGTTTACCTGGATTTCTAACCTTCATAAGCGTATTGGAGTCTTACACTCCCTTGCAGTCTTCGGAACGGGGCTGTTTTTTTTGGGGGGGGGGGGCTTTGGTCCGCGATTTTTAACGTTGTCCATGGTCTCTTGTGCCGGGAAAGGAGTTTGCCGTGATAGCGGATTTGGAGTATTGGAGTCCCATGTTTAGGAAGGTGCACCTAGGACGTAATCTAAGTGGTATGGCTAGCAAGAAGAATATCACTTGCTTCGTAATACCTCGAACCTCCGGCCGGCTTAGGAAAAGACGTTTAACCGGATAGTGAAGTAAAGTGTGTGACTTACAGCATAGAAACTTGCTGCACTATTTACCACTAGACACTACAACGAATTAATTCTTAAAATTCTTAATCTATGCTTCTGTGTACCCCATATCTGCATTCCCAATGAGGTGGCAACCTTTTAACGAACAAAGTTCAAAAGTATTTCGTCCAATCGAGAAGTGTGCTGTGCAACTTTCGTGTGTTCTGTTCAACTCACATTTTTACACCACGGATCGTTATCAAAGTATAAAGTCATAGGTCATACAAATCCAATTTTGGCCGATCAATGGCCGCCCTTCCAGTGGAAATGGAACCCTTATCAGTTTGCGTTGACGCCACTATACTCTCCCCTCTGAGTCGCTGACCTATAACGGTTAAAAAGCATTCTCTGTTCTTGTCTCCAACAGGTATCTCTATGGGCAATAGCAACTTGGAAATGGCAACATTAAAATGCATACCTCCGCATATATTGAAGCAAAGATAACATCGAACACATAGTCAGATCGTTAAAATCGAATTCCCTTACCTAACACCAACGACGATCTGTCAACCCTTTCTTGCGTTATTTTCTTTCAAATTCTGATACAAAACCGACCCATGCAGTTCCGCTAGGGGGCCAAAACTTACTCTCTGTCCCGAGAGCTATCGAACTGCTGAAAAATCCTGATCATTACAATTTACACGAGATATCAAGACCGGAAGTTCCGCTGCAGTACCGTAGGAAGATATTTCATCCTTGCATTCTAGACTTATACTATTAATCCGCATACAAACATGCACACATACAAACGCAACTAAAAAATAGTGTTAAGGGTACAATATGCAAAACATCACCTGTGATTTATCGTATAGGTCAATTATTCATCATATTATTGGAAAAAGAGATTAGATTAATAAAAGAAGGAGTGTGGGCCATTTATTACTGTCAGGGTGACCCTTTCGTTTGAAATGCATATTGAAAAACATATGCTTTCGTCTGGATCAGATACGGACCAGGCTTATCGTTTTTACTTTCGCCATGAAAATTACATCTATGGTACCTTATTTATTTCTGTCCATATGTTTCATTGTGTATAAACAGCATAACTAAAGAAGGTCTGTGTGGATTGTCTTGATATATATGATATGTAGATATGGCTTTATAAGACCACAAAAGTTTTAGATGTTGCCGCCCCCGTGGTTTACTACGGTACTGCAGCGGAGATTCTGGTTTTGATACCTTGCGTTCTTGACATGCCATTGTCATGAGTTTTACAATCATGATTAAAAGAAATAGTGACGTGGAACAAAAGTTGCAATTGTTTAAGCCAAGACACACACACGTCTTGGTATACAGACAGTGCATGGAGCGAATCAACCTATTTAGGCTTGGCTTACAGACCGAGAAAACGGCGCAAATGATTCCCAGGCGGGGTTGACCCCACAGATGAGATAACCTGACCCTTGCGAGCAAGATGCCGGCCAGGGTGATCTTTAGCAATCTTCTCGATGATTGGACTAATATTGTCTCGTCGGTAGGGGGTCAAGAAAGGGGCACCACGCTAACTATATGGAAAGTAATCCGTAAGATTGCGCTTGGGAAAAAAACTTTTTGTCCCATCTCTCTGTAAGAACGCATTACCAGTGTGATGTACGGACGCGTCACCCTTCTGCAAATAGGAAAAAGGGAGCGTCATTTGTCAAGTCAGAAATGTCATGCTGTATATTGACAAAGGAAATAGTGACGGATTATGCCATTATATAACCGGTCTTATTTACGGTCACCATGGCTAGGATGGAAATGTCAAAAGAACGGACGTGGAAATTGTCGTATCTTATTTATCAGATAGGTTTGATCCACCCCTTTTCTGAATTGAAAGCTCAGCGACAATTTTGCAAGACCAGAGGTCACTTTTTTACGAGCTTCATGTGTGGGTTTGGGCATTATATTGAAACAAATGTCCTTTTTATGACCCTGATGAAATTTTAATATCTTTTTAAATGATGGTGCGTAACATGATATGTAAGCAACAGAAATCAAGACGAAGGGTGGATGAAAATAGTTTTTAGGGACAATATCAACGGTTGGAAACTTTAAAAAAAAATAGCAACTGAGAGTAAATAATAAAGAGACAAAGACAGGAGGTAGACATAGAGAGAGGGAGAAACAGAGACATATAGACACTTAGAGAGGGAAGAGAGACAGAAAGAGGTTTGTAGCTGTCCCTGAAATCAATCAGCCTTCGTTCCGGTGATACTAACTAACGAGTCATACGAAATCCCGTCGCGATGAAAAATCGTCTTTTCAAAAACCGTTTTTACGCCCGATAACAAATGCCGGCCCCGATGTCTCTTGACCCGTTGTACTTTTACGACAGGGATGAAGTTTCGCGGTAGGACATTACCGGTACAATGATGGGTTCTCCTGGCGCACGGAATGGCATCCAATAGAGAGGAGGTCACACTTAACACTCTAAAGGTGGTATCTCACTGCACCTGAGGTACCGGTGCGACACTTGTGGGGGTTCGTTCACTGCGCACTGTTTTGTTATTTTCACCGATTTTTTTGTAATTTAGATATTGCGTATACGTAAAAGTATGACTTAGAAGACAACAAAGTACACAAGACGTAAGAAAATTCATTGTTTATCTCTGAAATTCGTTGAGAGTTACCTTCCGAACCCCGCAGTGCGCACCGGTGCCCCAAGTGCAGTGAGATACTACCTTAACAATTTCGTGACAATTTCCACTAGAGACTGAGACCTCTGAACGACCGCTGTGCCATCAAACATTTGACAGGGTGCCCAACGAATTTCATCGATAGATAACGAATCTTTTTATGTTTCCTGTGTTTTGTGGTCTTTCTGGTCGTATACTTTTACGCCGGTGGCCAAAAAAAATCCAAATTTGGTCGTTCTACGATTGCTCAGCTATCATCATGTAGTGTTTGGAACACAGGGTGGCCACGTGGGATTAACCGGCAAAAACGCGTCTTCCAACTTCCAAAGAAAACTTCTTGAAAACGGCACATGTTCGATTTACGAGTTAAATGGCACCGTAGCGAACTATCCAAAGGCTTCTCCTCGGACATATTCTCATGGACTTTCTGAATGGCCATATAAGCGGCCATAACAAGTAGCCTTGATGCGTTTTCTATCCCCTAACACGGCTTCTATGGATAATGCATGGTTTCACCCACTTCAATCCTGCGTAAATTCAGAGAAATCGAAGTGAGTACCACATCAAGCGACCGGCACGAAAGGGTAGCGGTGGTTTTGAAGGAGGACTAATTGGCGATTGACGTCCGTTTGGCTGACGCCAGCGGATGTTACAGTTAGCAAGCATTTCATGCATGTATGCGTATACGTACAAGAATGATGGCTTCATATAGCTGTGTTATGATGGAAAGATGATAGGAAATGAGGACTATTAAAATACCCGCAAGATTCGACGCTACATCGTTGTTGTTTTTTTCAAATCCGCCCTATCGCAAGAGGTAGTTGGCAGAGATTGTAAGGGGGTGAAACATATTGGTGCGATCTGTTTTGTTAGTTGGGTCAGTAAATCTTTAGGCGGTCTAGAAAAATGTTTCAGCTCCAAAACCTAGCCGCGAGCATGCACATAGCTGTGTTTATGATAAGTTTTGATAACAGTCATTGTGTGCAAATCTTATTCTACCAGCAGCGCACCTGGTATCACAAAGTAGGCGTATATTGTAGTTATTTCTGCCCCGACAACAACTTATCTTGATCATTTTTACAATGTGGATATCAGGAAAGGATAAGAATCAACACATTTCGCGTAATCTGGTAACACCAGGAAACAAATAGTTCTAACAAATCTTGAGCTGCATTTTCTGCAATTTTTATCTGTGGGATTATCTTCCTACTCACTTCATATCAATCTGATGAGATAGTGACAGTCAGACCGAAAACATAGACTTTGTACACGGATCAAAAATACACATTCATCTAAATTTTGGATGAACAAGCCTAAATACAACAACTACATTATAAGAACATATTATGAAGCAATCTCTAAATTGGTATCCCTAACGCCTAGGCATGTGTGACTCATGTGTAGGTGTTGATGTTAGTCATCATGTTCTGCATGTGTACAACATTGGAGATGAGCCAAACCAGATGACAAATTCTCGAAATATCTTATTGCATAATTTCCGCCTTACGTCCTAGCAGCTGTCCAGCAACAGTAGCCTCTACCAGGCTCCACATGTTTCTTACGTCGCAAGCTGTAACTCCTCTGCAGCTGGCGTGTTTTCTGTCTTATTTGGCCAATTTTTACTATATTTTCAGCGACCTGTAGTGAGTGGTAGAGGCTATAGCAACACGCACACTTGTGGGGGAAAAAGACAAACTGATTACAATATCTCCATTTTTACAAAGATAACGACAGCAACGCAATATCAAGACGCCCGCAGCTGCAGGAAACAGCCTGTGAAGGCCTTGGTCTAGCAATGGTGGTCGTACATCTTTGTCGTTTTGAGTGTTAACCAATACTGACAAATTGTACGCCATGTGCTGAAATATGATAGTCCGGCGAGTGTAATTTCGTCTGTTTACGGCAAGATAGAATAAAACCGGCCTCTGCCCTCCCTTTAAAGTTTATCACCGATTTAGCGCGGTGACTTCTTGCCACTGTCACAAGAAAGGGTTCCGCTTTCCCGGCGGCAGTTATTGACAGATGGGTCGATCATTTATTCTTGCCAGCCAGTAAATTACAAAACGGGCGAATCTCGTAAATCAAGGAGGAGACAAAAAGCGGCTCGCGGTTCGATGCAGGGCTGGGATTATTAGCGAACCGTATCGACCGGCGGCGAATTCATCACCTGTCATCCTCTGGGAGCTCACCGCACCTGCTAACTGTTCCACATGGAATTTTCAACCCTATCATTTCAGCATGACGAATTCATTATGTCAAGGAGTAACTAACTTTGCAAAAGACTTAGTTACAGCCAGTCTACGCCAAAGAGCAGTTACTCAAGCAGCAGTTACTCAAGCAACTGGATATGATTTTGGAAACGGTCAGACGTTTCAGACAACCATCCAGTGTCTTTCATAGACTACTAGAGTATGCTTAAGGTAGTGTTAGTGGTGTTAGTGGTTTCAATGTGATGTAAGTGTCTAGGAATTCGAGAGCCAATTGTAAAGTTTCAGAATTATGTATCTGTCATAGTTGAAGATTCAGTCATGAAGCTGTAACGGTTACATGTAATTGTAAATGTAACAACGTCCAGGATTTCGAGAACCAATTGTTAAGTTTTATAGTTATGTATCTGCCGTAGTCGGAGATGTAGTTATTAAGCTATACATGTAAATGTTACAATGTGTGTAATTGTTATGATTTTTCAATAAAGGTTTTTAAAAAAAATCCAGTGTCTTTCGTCAGTGAAATCCTATTGGAGATGATGGAGAGAGTTTTTTTTATATGCATATCAATTAATAGTTAGAATAAACCTGTTCTCCAATCTCTTTTGCATATCCATTCACAGCTAGGATATATAAACTATCTCCAACAAGATTTCTCCAGTGTCACTGACGATAGACACCGGATGGCTGTCTGGACTGTCTGACCGTTTCCAAAATCATACCCAGTTGCTTGAGTAGCTGCTTTTTTGACGTATCGTATTACCTGGATGCTTAATCTTCATCGACGTACACCAGTACCTAGTCTCTTTTAAAACCAATCAAATTTATTGTCGTACGATTTTGTCCGTATGTACGTGCTTGCTCAGCAAGAATGACCCACTGCATGGAGTACGTGGCCCTAATGTCAAGTAATGACACATGACTTCATTTGTGGGTCAAAGATGGCACCATTTATACGTCAAAGGTGACTTTATTTATGGTAACAAAGGTCATCGAAAGTCTGTATCATTCCTGAATTGCTTTTGCCACGGGAGGGAGGAGGGGGAGATGGTCTCTAAGTCTGTGTGTGTGTGTGGGGGGGGGGGGGGGGGGGGTATGGGGCTTCCCAGGCACCTGTGACCCTTTAATGCAGCCCCACGTCAATAGGGTGACGTGATGTTTTTGCAATAGTAAAAGAGACGTAGTTACACAAAATTCCTTCTTCTTCGTTGTGTTTAGGTGGTTACCATCATCTTTCAGCCACACTTAACAGAAGTGCTGGTACAGAAGGTTGTCTGTTGTAGTTTCGGGTAATGGTAGGTCTTGTAATTGGGGATCTACTGTAGGTGTTAGTGTAGATATTCCACCTTATCCCTGAAGGATTCAATGGATGGGGCAGTCATCATCTCTGCAGGAAGCAAGGTTTGCTCAAAATACAGTTCCTAGAAAGGCGGACATTTGTCTGTACTGTGTTCTGCCCAAAGGGATATTGTAGGACAAGGAATGAGACTGTCTTGTTTGACGTTTAGGTCGACTTAGTGTGAGTAATTTTTTGAGCTGATAGGTAGTAAGTCTTGCTCGTTTGCGGCGTATCTGCAAAGTGCCCCATGATAGTTCTTATAGCATGTCTCGGTCTCCGATCCGACGCTTGAAAACTGACGGTTTAAACCTATAGGCTTTCTTCATGATAAATGATACACTTTAAACAAATTCTGTAATCTTAAGGCTGTGTACCATAGCGCTCTCAATATAACTTCAATAGGGAGGAGAAGGACTGTGTATACGCTATGTACAAGAGACAAATTAAAAAAAAATGATCAATTGTTAAAAATGTTTTCTTTCTGAATCAACTAGTTATGTTTAAATCTATCGTAAGTACGACTCGTGGTTAAAAAGAATACACCAAGGAAACGCAAATAGTAGGTTTCTCCTAAGTTTGGGCTCGAGTTTTTTCGCTATAGCTATGTATAAGCCTTAGGGTTAGTATAGTCTTTGCATTTCCAACAAATCCAATTTCTCGTGAATCCCTTTTTGGTAGAAAAATGCCTAAACTACTTCAATCAATCGGAAAGTAGATTCATGTTTGAAAAAAAAAAACTTCAGCACCCCAGAAGAACTTTTGAAACGTTCTTTGAGAAACAGTTCTCAATTCTTCAATTTGTATCATCTCTCCATCTTCTGCACCCCCAGAAGAACTTTTGAAACGTTCCCTGAGAGAAAAAAGTTCGCAGTTCCTTGATGCTTCCAGATTGTGCGGATGCCGCCCCTCCTCGGGTACTCTGTCATTTCAGCTCACTAACCAATGAGCAATTATCGAAATCCATCAAGCTCATCCGTTATTTTCTGCCGGGGTTCGATTTGCCGTTGGTGGGTCTTGATTAAGTGGGTTCTGCCCATTCCATTTGTCAGAACATGGCCACGATAATCAGTAGATCAGACAGGACCAGAACAAGATTCCTCTTTGTCAAGTAGGCTCAGGGCCACGCGAAGTTTATTACATTCTTTGGCCAATTTTCTTCAGGTTGTTGGGACGGGAATAAATGGAATCTTTCAGAGAATTTTGTGTGTGTGTGTGTGTGTGTGTGTGTGTATGTGCGTGTGTGTCTCTCTGCAAGTGTGTGTGTGCGTTTGTGTTTGTGTGTGTGTGTTTCTCTATCTCTCTGCAAGTGTGTGTGTGCGTTTTTGTGTGTGTACGTTTGTGTGTGTGTGTGTGTGTGTGTTTGTGTGTATGTTTGTGTGTGTGTGTGTTTCTCTATCTCTCTGCAAGTGTGTGTGTGTGCGTTTGTGTGTGTGTGTGTGTGTGTGTGTGTGTGTGAAAGTATCTGTGTCTGTGTTTGTCTCTCTCTCTCTCTCTCTCTCTCTCTCTCTCTCTCTTACTGTCTCTCTCTCTCTCTCTCTCTCTCTGTCTTTCTCTCTCTCTCTTTCTCTGTGCTTGTATCCATTTGTGTGTATTTGCCATCAGCAACTTGAGAAGCTATGGATGGATAGTGACGATACGTATTTCGCACGTGTGGGAAAGCTCGGTTTGCTTGTTAACTCTCCTAATAGCAACATATGTTTCTAAGCAATAGCTGTTTTGTAACTTAGTTTCAAGCTGACGAGGTCATAACTGATGCACCAGTGGCACTTGTAACCCATTTGTGTAGCTCTTCCTGTTGTAAATATATTAACACAAAACTTGTTCTTCTTTATCATAACGTATATCGTAAACTTACAGTGCCATATTTTTAAACCATCTTTTTTTCTTCAATTACAAATGTTTAATTTCATACCGTTTTTCCTATCCGTTATTCTGTAAAGCAGTCAATTGACTTGCCGTCGCCCCAAATTTGGAGGTAGATTCAGATTGTGCGATGGCTGCAGTCATACATCGGATGCACTTTAAAGACCATCAGTCAGATTTGGATGACGGAAGCGCGTAGATCACACAGGATCCACGTTTGTAAGCCGTAGAGGCAGGGTTGTAGCCAGCCTGAAACCATTTTCAGTCCCCTTGATTTTGAATGGGAATCCTATCGAGCACCGAAGGCATGGCGTGACGTTGCGCGTCATTTCTAGGGGGCCTGGTTCCCAGAAAATTTTAAAATCAAGACCCTCTGAAACACTTTTTCCTGCATTTTGAGGTGCAAATTTTGCTTGTAGACTAAGCTGTTCAATGGCATCTGTTTTGTTGAAGAAGAACACATGGGTTTCAGTTTTTTTCATATCTTAACATATCAATTTTGTCTGTCCCAGGGGACGGAATGGGGAAAACTTTTTTCAGTCCCAGCTGCAAAATTCCTTCAAAGGACTGAAGGACAGGTGCTGGCTACAACCCTGCGTAGAGGGGAGCAGGGTTGATGTGAATGTTATTAGGGCCTATAGGACAAAAAGTTGCATTTCCAGTTTGCAGTTACTAGACCAACCTACCAAAAACTATCGACGCTAGTCTTCCTTTTTTTTAGTCAGCCGCTGACAAGGGAAATACAGTTTTTTACATCTCTGAGTATCGAAAATAAAAACAGACGTTCTGTATTTCACTCTATGTTGATACAGCTTTGTACAGTTGATATAAGAACGTGTTAAACACAGTACTGCTTTGTTCAGTTTATCAATATGCTTGAATGTGTACAATGTAGATCTGTATAATTGCAATACGATATCAAAAATTCCATTGTGTGGTACATTTCTATGCTGGTGTGTTACACCGAAGAGCAGTTATAATGGCTATATGATTTAGATACATGTACCGATTTCAGTTTTACATTACTAAACTGTACATGTATTTCTTAAATAATGTCGTGCCTCTGTCCAGTAAATCTTTAGCTAGTCATGCACAAGTGTTAGCTTTACCTGTTTTTATTGTAAAAAGATATTGTATTCTATTACTTGTATATACATGTTCATTTTGTATTGTATATTTATATTTATGTGCCCAGGATACCAGCCTCGCTGCCTAGTGCCCCCAATGTATATGTACACCCTGAATAAAGAAGAATAACGTCGGCCGAAAAATAATGAAAATAAGTTAATGTCAAAAAATTATGATACCATCACTGTTTTTGAGGAAATTAGCCGGGAACACATGTACAACAATTCGTTTTGCTAGGCCGAGGGACCCAGGGCAAAAAGGAAATACACATACATCAGGCCTTATCTTAAAGCTACCGCACGTGTGGATCGTAAAAGAGACACAAAACTGAGATATTTCGACCGCAGTTAGAGGTTGATGCTTTAGCGTCACGTTTATTGCGTTGATCATAGTGCTTTCTAAAGGTGGTACCTCACTGCACTTGAGGCACCGGTGCGGCACTGCAATTTTCTTACGTTTTGTGTATTTTGTTGTCTTCTGAACTATGCTTTTACGTATCACATTATATCTGAATTGTAAAAAAAAATCGGAGAAAATAACGCAGCAGTGCCGCAGTGAATGAACCCCGCAGTGCCGCACTGGTGCCCCCAAATGCAGTGAGATACCCCCTAATATAGGGAACCACGCTTGAGTGGTGCAAGAGAGCCGAGATTACGGCAGCCCCGGCTAAAGTGGCGGTGGGGTGATAGAGAATAGGAAAAGTATAAATCATGGGACGGACTTAGGGTAGATTATTGAAAGTGCAATCACTGAGAGTGGAGCTATAGGAGCGAGATTTAGCGATTACGGTCAGTCGTTCATCTTCAAGTACGACCTGGCCTCTGAACGCTGCTCATTCAAATGGGTATGCCAATGAACTAGGACGTTTTTCTTCGGTTTTATGTACGCAGCTCTAAGTCAGCATTGCGTCCTGCTCCCTGACATACTCTAAAAGGAATATTTTGCGGGGATTCGATTTTATGGTAGTATGGCTATGGAAGGGAAAAAGTGGAGTAGTTGGTTTGAAGTTCACTGTTGAGACAAGTGGAAGGACGTCGATGGCAAAAGACAACAATTTTTACGGTGAAGGGTTGCCGCAAAAAAAATCGCGAATATAAAAACGCCGCGAACATTTTCCTTTTTTAATTGTTCGTGAGAAGACAGGCAAATAATATCTAAGTGGAATGGTTTGATTTTGTCCTTTTCTGCAGAAATGTATCTATCTATTTATTTAACAGTTTATCATCTGTGATGATTCCATTGATCATAATTGACCTTTCTCCTGCATGCATGCAACATATTTCCCTTACATAGCCATACTACCGTAAAATCAAATATTTTGGCTTCTTTCCAGTCTACTAAATCTCAACATGCTAGACGGTCGTAGCATTTTCCATTACAAAAACCTCAACAACAATCCTTAATTAAATGACAAACACACACAAATCGGGCATCTTTCATCAGGTCCATAGCGTCGAAATCTACTGCGCCACTACGAAATTTTGGCTTCATTCCAGTCTACTTAATCACAACATATGGAAATGTACAGCTAGACGGCCGTAGCTTTTTCCATAACAAAAACCTCAACAACAAGCCTTAATTAAATGACAAACACACACAAATCGGGCATCTTTCATCAGGTCCATAGCGTCGAAATCTACTGCGCCACTACGAAATTTTGGCTTCTTTCCAGTCTACTTAGTTTCAACATGGAAATCTACAGCTAGACGGTCCTAGCTTTTTCTATCACACAAAACCTTCAATTTGATGACAAAAATACACGAATCGGTTTTCTTTCATCAGTTCCATATCGTCGGAATCTACGCCACTACAAAAGTTTGGCATCTACTAAATCTCAACATGGAAATCCAATTTGCGTCGGTCATAGGGTAGAAGAAGAAAGCGACCCACTGAAGGAGATATCTCACTGCACCTGAGGCACTGGTGCGGCAGTGCGGGGTTCGTTCACTGCGGCACTGGTGTGTATTTTCCCCGATTTTTTTTTAGATTTAGATAATGCGCAACACGTAAAAGTATGACTTAGAAGTCAAATTAACGCAAAATGTAAGAAATTTCGTTCTTTATCTCTGAATTTTGCGTCGTTTAGTAACCTTTCGAACCCCGCAATGCCGCACTAGTGCTCCAAGTGCATGCAGTGAGATACCACCTTTAATCTCAACATGGAAATCTATAGCGATCCAATTTGCGTCGGTCATAGGCTAGGAGAAGAAAGCGACCCACTCAGTCAGGCGACACTGTGCTCGATAGCTGGAGAAGATCGGGTCGGTCGGGGACAGCTAATGACTTTGCCGATAAAACATTCTGGTCCAATCAGGAAAACCGGTCAGTTCAAAACAGGCTTACCGATACATCAAGCCCACAACCTTGGACAGAACCACAAAGCTACATCCGTGGGTCGATCGTTGGAATGACAACGAGAGTTCTTCTTCGTCTTCTTAGTGTTTTGGTGGCCACCATCATCTTGCTGATGTTTCTGCCACACTTAACAGAGGTGCTGGTACAGAAGGTTGTCTGTTGTAGCTTGATGTAATGGTCTGTCTTTCGACTGCAGTATTTTAAAAGGCTACAAGACAAAGACTAGATCCATATAAGAACCGCCAAGAAAGTTTTATCACCCATTCCTTAAAAAGTAATCCTGTCAAGTAACAGGGCACGCAGCTCAACTCACAGGAAAGTTTTTGAACGTTACAAATTTTATACTTGAGAATGTAAATTTAGAAGAAAAAAACATTTAGATAAGTTACGTTTCGGTAGCGACAAACAAGACTGGGGGAGGTGAAGAGGGGTTGGGGGAAATCGGCCTGAGGGGGTATCGTCTTCAAGGGGGAAACTCCCTGGGGGGGTGTATAGAGACTCAATATTAGCAACGTAGAATAAACCTGACTCAGATGCATGTACGACTTGCATACTCCAACATTGCAGAGGTCACAGTGAATGCTGTGTGCAGGATTTTCTGACACCTCCCTCTGTCCCCATCTTAAGTTTGCCAAGAAACTTATGATTTCGGTGCCTTTTGTGTGCCTGTTTGTTAATCTCATAACTCTAGACGCTGTGAATGGATGCTGCTGATATTTTGTGGGTGGGTAGGATACAGGAAAATAAATATCAAGTTTGATAATTGGTCGAACAGTGACTTTCTAAGATACTTCAGCTAAACTCCTTGTCTTGATATCTCGTGTTCTGGTGTTAAGGACATACTCAGTGGTTATATAGCACTTTTGGCATAGACTGAATTTGGGCCCTTTGTAACTGCAGGGGCCGATTTAAAGGAACGTTGGGCATCTGTAAGAGAAGAATATCGGTAGATATCAGTTACGCAAATAAAGACCTAAGTTTCAGAATTAATGCTAAAATACTCGTATCCCGTACTGTTAATGAAGAAATTTTATTCTTGTTAGAGAATTTGGCCTACTCTGACCACCGGCCACCCCTAAAAGGACCTTAAGGCATGGTAGTTACCTTTAGTATATCAGACCGATGTCAAAATTGAAGAGAAAACCCATTCTTTCCCTCAATCAGTGGTACTTAACAAGCCGTGTGTTTTAAGGGTGGTATACCTTTAAATTTATCTCCCTATGTGCACCGCCAACATTGTAAACTTTAGTACCACATTTAAAGATCCCTCTTTCCGTACGCCCACGTTATCACCAAATGATAGCTTTAGCATCTCTTATTAGACGCCTAATGAAAAGGACCATTCCATCTGCCATGGTTATGGTCGTCATCGTGAAGTTTACTAGCTTTTTCAGCAGTCAGGGCAAAAGGATGTCCCTCTAGCTCAACTGGTAGCATCCTCACAATTGAGCTTCTCGCCAATTCTCAACCTAGGTCCCGGCCGGGTAGCTTTTGCAAACGAAAAATATGCTAAGAAAGGAACCAAACACACAGAACTTAAAGGAGAATAGTCAGGAGCATAATTTGTGTATATGTTCCTTGGTAAACAGTTTCATTTTTCGCTTCCGCCGGGTCCCGTTACGGAAATGCGACTTACGCCTAACAGGGGGGCCCGGGTTCGAATCCGGGTAGGATATACTGGTGGAGCTGCACTGCCTTTCGGAAGGGACGTAAAATCGGGGTCATGTGTTCAAAACGTGACTTGAGTACGTCACAGCAGCCTCATTACTTAGATGGATATTGACTTAAATAATATGACAACAAAGCGCAATAGACATAAACGTGTACGTTTATAAGAAAAAAAGGAAAGAAAAGCTTATCTTTAACGCGGCCATCCTACACTTTGTGAACTTCCCTCTATCAATTCTGATTTAAAGATATGTAGCTGTATAGCCGGTAAAAGCGCCTTTCAGCGTAACACACCAGCTTCGCAGGCACGCGGCGCGGCAGCAGCTGGTTACATGAAGGTCCTTGATTTCACTGAGCACCCTATCACACATGACCTTTCAAATCTACTTGTAGGCGTTGCAAATTGTTTAAAGTTTTCTAGTGAGGAAGAAAAATAGGAATTTTTGAACACATCAATCTTGGGTTGATAACCCTGGTACATTAAGTCAGGACTATTAATGTTTTACCTCACAGAAAGGTATCATATTTTTTTACCCGTTTTTCCTCTGCCTCTTCTTTTCCAAACCACTAAGGTCAATGACTTTTACTAGAGGTGTAGCAGCCATTCTATGGTCACCGTCGTGTTTGATTACATTATATAGCAAGTGGCAAACCGGAACTGGTTACCATTTATAAGTATGTATTTGAATACGAATAAACAGGTTTTAGTATAAACTATGTGATGGCAAATGTTGCCAGTATTATTTAAGATAAGATGTCTCGGTGGGTTTTCTTTCACTCAAAGTTTATCTCACCTTCGTGTTTTCGTTTCCACAGAATGCGTTGCCCAATCCTCCATCAGTCTCACTCTACCGAAGTCCGTCAACACTATAGTCGGCGACCCTATCACCCTACCCGCCACGTACCAGACCCAGAGGAGGGTCATCTCCGTGGTGTGGAACAAACTCAACCCTCAAGACAGCGAGAAGAGGATCCCAGTCTTCAGCTACTTCCCCTTACTTGGGTCTACTGAGTCGTTTGGGACCTATTCGGGAAGAGCGGAGCTTGCCGGAAAGGCTTCCATCAAGATCGACGCCACAACCGTACAGGATGAAGGGAAGTACGTCCTAACAGTGACCGTGGACGGGCTACCACCTGAGGAAGGGTTTGTCACCGTCAACATGATGGGTATGTGATATTTTTGGCGACGCCTCAGGGGCGAATCCGAAGTCTTTGCAAAATGTATCCATGGCCATGGCATGCCAGTCGCTTGCGTAATATATGCTCACAAGAAGCTTAGTGTAATGGGATTTGGGATTGAAATATGATCTTCATATACCTTGAAGAAATGTTTCTGTCTTCCACAGTGCCTCCAGTCGTTGACGTGGGGCCTGCGAACCCTTACGTCACAGCTTCCGGACGTTCCGCTTCCCTGACATGCGCAGTGAAGGACGCCAGGCCCAACATTACGTCACTGTACTGGGAGAAAGACGGCGTGCGAGTTGACAACCTACGATTCGACACCAAGTATTCCGGCGGGAATATTCAGTCCCCCAACCTCCTGATACGTCACGTGACCAGAGGTGACGCAGGCCGGTACAAATGTGTGGCTGATCACGTGGTGCGGTCCGCCAGTGACGCTCTTAAGATGGACGTACGATGTACGTAATATCTAGTTTGTTTCATATCTCGTGTTCTAGACCACCTACGGTTTTGATTTTTGTGTCACATAGCTTTTGATGTTACAAAAAAAATGTAGTTTGCTCTAAAACTGCAAGTGCGTTGAAAGATAACTCAAGAAGGGGTTGGCAGATCATCATGATTTTTGGTATGTAGGTAGCTAGCTTCAGTGTTAATTGGCAAATCTATATGGTAATCATACATATCAAACTTATTTTACATAATTACGAAGGAAATGCGTTCCATGATAGGACTATTCAACCATGTGACATATGTTTTAATTTTATGTTAAAAGGGAGATGACAAAATTCGTGAAATGTTATGGTTCTTATTTACAGTTTCAAGTTCAATACTACTATGAATAATAGATTCAAAAGGTGATTACCTTGACATCTTAAGAAACTCCTTCTTCACATTGACCTCCTGTTTAAACCCAAAAAAAGCAGGAAACCGTTCTACCGTGCATCTGTACAGTTACCCTTTTCAGTTGTCACTTTGGTTGGTTACAGCGTTCATTTTTGAGCAAATTGCACTTAAAATGCATTACCATTCAAATCACGAAAGTGATTCTGTCGCCAATCGGTCCCCTTTCAACGATTGGGACTCTCCTCTGACACTAAAATGATACAGGGGCTAAATTGTCGATGTCTGGTGCCTTGTCCTTCATTTCACCCTTCAATGATTTAACGTTTAAACGTTTCCGTGGTCATGATGACAGGATTTAATGTATACAATTGCTGTGAACGCATGAGTCCTGTCAAGGCACTCCCCAAGTATATAGTACATTAGAATAGTACATCAGGTTGGTAGGTCAATGAATAACAAAATTATTTTTACACAACCAAGTGTCCCATTCAACCAACCATCTGTCACCTTCCTCGGGACTAGGGCTGGGTACCGGTACAGAAAATTCAGGTCCAGGTCCGGTTCAGGTCCAAAGGATCAGGTCCAGGTCCGGACCTGAACCTGGGCCTGATTCAGTATGACTCATACCGATGGTCCATTAATATATATATTTTACTGCAAAGAAATCTGTTTGATGGAGTATTAGACTTACACTGGCGTTTTAAAATCCAACAACGCTAACTGAACCTGTAAGATTGGCTGTAAAACTTGGTAGTAATGACTATAAACTCTACTCTACTTCACTCTTGTTATTTTCTTCCACCTGCAAGCACCAAAACGTGTGAATGCCTGATCAAATAATCTGTTAATTTTCTAACAGGTCCAACATCCGGTCCACCTAATTTTTCAGGTCCAGTTTTTCTGGACCGGTCCAATAAGAAAAACCGGTTTTGTACCGGTACGCTGTACCGATACCCAGCCCTACTCGGGACAATTCTGACTGGTTCACTTTGCACTACAGCTGTTTTTGTGTCGCTGCTTATAGGGTCTTCACACTGAAACCGAATCAGAACCAGCCGGAATGAAGAATTTGCAAAATTCGTGCCACATTTGGGCGGGGATTACAATTGGACCTAATACCTCTTCACATGGGAAGTGGAATGAAACGGAATGCCGTTAGAATGAAAATACTTATTCGTAGAACATTCTAGAAATTTTCACTGCATTCCTGATATTTGTGTTTATTCTTGTGGCCGGTCGGTTCTCCAACGAATAATATTGGAATGCCTTAGAATGCGGTCATACTGCAGATAGAAAACAGTTTGAATGCCGTTCGATATTTCTCCACCTCAAATGGACATCGAAAGTTTTGAACATGATAAAAACTTTCGGGAATATCTGAAATACAGTGAGAATTTTTAGAATACACTAGGAATTCCCAGGAATATACAAAGAGTTTTATTCAGACGGCATTCTGGCTGATTCCGATTCTTTTGTGACAGGGCCTTTAGAGATGCGGTCGCAAACGTAAAATATTTACTTACATACAAGTAAAAACCTGTCCAAGACGACCACCCGAAGGACCGACGAAAAGCGGTCGATTTGGTCAGGTGGTCGGTTAGAAGAGTATTGACTCACAACATGCCTGATGCATAGTTTGAATGGTTTCCGTTGTGTTTAATGGCAAATAGCAAGCACACGCACGTTCATCCACCGCCATCTTTATTTTGAACATAACATCGTAATGGCAGACATAAACTGACGCGACCTGGCCGAATTCGGCACAAAATCGCGCTAGTTATCATGGAAACTCGATGACACCTCAAGGTTTGAAAATGACGCGGTCGTTATGGACAGGGATTTGGTCCCAATTTTTCCCGGTCGCGTTGGCCAGGTGGTCGTTGTGAAGAGGTCGCTTATTGCTAACGTCAATGGGGAAAATTTTCGGGACCGAGAAAAAGCAGTCGTAATGGCCAGGTGGTCGCTAAGAAGAGGTGGTCGCTTGGGCAGGTTTGACTGTATACTTAGCTGCAGTGCAATGTAAACCAATCAGAATCGCCCTAATGAAGAAGGTGACAGACGGTGAACGAAATGTCGGTTGAAAAAGCTCTTGGCTGTGTGGAAGGAATCTTGTTAAGTCATCAACTCTGTCATAAAATGATATCGCCGAGAAAAATGCCACCCAATAATGTAATAACCTCCCGCGAAAGGCAGTTATCATTGCCGCGTTTGTAGATAAAACCAAATCACAAAGCTTCGAGGGTACCCTTGCGACGCAATCATTTCAAAAATTATATCCGTTGGCGCTTCGAATTACCCATACATCAAACCGACATCGACTTCTTTATCTTCGAATTGGTAAAGTGATTTCTGACTACCTATTGTGACCTCAGGCGTGTTTTGGTTTAAACGATAACCACACATGTGGCGAAATGAGCATGTTTTGTTTAGATTAACTGATTTAAAGTACGTAGCTACACGGCTCAAGTCTGCTAATGCTACAAAGTCAGTGAGGCGGGGTTGTAGTTTCGAAAAGCTTCTAAATGTTGCCTTACTAGGGCTCTTGGCAAAGACATATGTTACAGATATCTTTTTTATGGGTTTAAAAGCCTTTGGCGTAACACTTATATACCCCCGCTTTTTTTTGCCCCCCCCCCCCCCCCCGCCTAGAAGCACACACTTAAATTATATTTCGATGCATAGTTATTGTTATTGCTGTGGCAGCTAAAGCCACAAAGGACTGATGTCCACAATTTATACCAGCCTCTAAGTTTATTGAACCTAAAGCTACTGTTACTTTTATCAGCGGCTGGTTCTAGCAGCCGATTCGGCACCAAGATTCAGCTACTGATATCACCATACAAGGACGATCCAGCCTCCGAGGCCAGCTTTCTTTAGAGGAGTCCTAAAATCCAGAAGAGAAAGCTATTTTTCAATAGATATCAATTTTAGGACCTAATAAATACATACTACTTCACATTACACGATCAAGTATCCACTAGTCTCGCGTGCATCAAAAAGCATTCAGTATGCTATTTAACTCTCAAAATACTCCCCGAGTACTTTGATTACATTACGAAATGTCAGCTATGGCGGAATACTTGTTTCTTCATCTAATTGCTTGTTTGTCTTTATATGTGTTACGCTATTTTCCCCACTGGTCAGGGTTTAAGGTGGCAGTTAATGTGAGGCGCGAAAAGTGTGACTGGAGATTTGCAGGAAAGAAGATTAGTTTTGGCCAGGGTCTAAATTTGGTGTCGCTGACTTTTTGGGGGGTACCGTTAAAGTTGGTCCCTCGGGAAAGCAGGAAATGCGAACACGGTATAAGTGAGAAATTCACAATAATAAGGGAAGGAATTCGCAAATTAAAATGTGAACTATTTTTTCTTGTAACCTCCACGGAAAATGGAGATGTTGTTTTGCGTCTGTCTGTCTGTGAGTCTGTTTGTGCTTTTGGACACAAATAAAGAACCTCTGGATGTACTGTCATGATATTTGGTACGTGGAAACGTTCGGGAGAAAAAGGTCAACGACGATTTTGGCCGCCCTGGTGTTTTAGCTTGTTTGACGTGTGTGTTTTTCTAGACCCAGTCAACATCATCAGTATCTTGGACTCCCTGACAGTATATACAGAAGAGAACCTGCGAGAATTAGCAATAATGAATGAAGAAAAAAAATCACAGAAACTTCATATATTTCATCGAGATATGAAAGTTTCCATTTATTGTTTTCTGTGTGTTTTCTCAGATCCAGCCAGTATCATCAGTATCTCAGACTCGCTGACGGGGAGGGCAGGCGACAGGATCACAATGCAGTGCGTCGCCGAGGGCAACCCCCTCCCCAACATCACGTGGTCGCGGAACGGCGTGCGCCTGCGCAGTGACGACAGGATGCTGTCACGTGACGTCTGCGCAAGCTCACTCGTCCTCAGCAACGTTCCGGCCAACGCTACGGGGACGTATGTCTGTACAGCCGTCAACAACGTGGGGAAAAGTGACGTCAAATCGCTACTGCTTTCTATAAGAGGTTACTACCTTCGCCAAATATGTTTTGGTAGCGTTTGTATTTATGTGGTTAAGCAGTTTTAAGGATGGTTTGATATTATAGTTCAAGGATGGTTTATATATGAAACTTTGGATGTGTCTTGTCCTGTTGAAGACATTATTAGATTTTAGACCCCCCCCCCCCCCTGGTTGCTACAGATTACAATATCTTAAATTCATCAGCATGAAAAAATGCACCCTCAGACAGAGTACCTCGGGGTGGCTGATATGGATTCTATCTAACTTTCGTTCAAACCTTTTCTTGTTCCTGCACGAACATTTTGTACTAGTATTAAGCTTCAGGGAGCAGCACGGGTGGTATAAAGGTATCTAACACGCAGACTGACACCTCATTTTCCTCCCTACGTACATTAAAACCCACCATGTAGTGTCCCGGAATTGCACCGGTAGTGTAGACGCCCTGATTCTGGTGGGTTCCATAGCTGGAGGCCTGTGGCTGCTCATCTGCCTCTGTCTTACCATCTACTTTGCCTAACGCACAGACTGACACCTCATTTTACTCTCTTTGTTCTTTAAAAACACCGCATAGCGTCCCGGAGTGGTAGTGGTAGTGTAGACGCCCTGATTCTGGTGGGTTCCATCGCTGGAGGCCTGTGGCTTCTCATCTGCCTCTGTCTCACTATCTACTTCGTCCGGCGGAGGCGACAGCGTGAGGAGAAGAAGCGCTTCTCGTTCTACTACAACATGGGGAAGCGACAGGACGAGAGGGCCGAGGACAGGCCGGGCGAGGAGACACTGGAGGTAACGCGACACCCCAACCTTAAACCGCCAGGTAAGTTTGCGTACAGGGCACGAGACACTAATGAAAAACTGTATTCAAGATTTAAAAAAGGCAAGCTTGGGGTCAATGAGGTGACATAGTCTCATTCGTGAACCTTCCTGTAGACAATTTACCCCACAGAGTAGCCCGATTTTCATACGGCACTGGCTAAAGGTTCAAAATGCTGACTGAGCCAGATCTGTGACGTCAGGCTAGAAACTGACCATTTCAAATAAAAGGTCCTCACAGGCAACAAATGTATGGGCCAAAACCTTTCTTCTTTGTACCAAATCTGAAGTCTACGCTCTGCATTATGTCATCGATCGAAAAGTCTTAAATATGCTAGAACAGTGAAAGGGGAGTCAAAGTTGACCCTAGACGCATGCCTGTCTTAGTGACCTTGTCCTGCATGGAGGTAACTAGTAGAACAAAAGCTAACACTTAAAGACATACAAAAAAACAGCGAAAATCATTAAACGTGCAGGTCAAGCCTCGTAAGTAGACGTCAGGCTGCATTGGAAAGCCCATAAACACATAACATTGACTTGCATCCAAAACAGTACAATCTGGCCGCACACTCGTACCCGAGGCAAATTGGCCTTTAAGGTAAACTTAGCAAAATCATTACCTTCAGTCTTCACGTCTAAAATATCGCTCCTCAAGCACAGCTAACGATCTCACCGTTAGGACCTGTCACCTCCAGATCTTTTTATGGTTCTTATGCCCATGAGAGAGGTTTACAACAGATCCCTAGCCTACTCTTGCTCATTTGTAAGGAACACACTGCCGCAAGACGCTAGAGTTGCAACTTCTATTACAAATTTCAAAAGAGTATTGTCCCGGTACCTAGCTGACCTCTATGGAACTGTTATGGAACTACTGGACTAATGATTATCATTTGTTTCATTATCATTAGTATGCATTTGCCTATTTATCATTAGTTTATTCTTTGTATCATTGATGGAAATTCTGAGTTACCATTACTTATTGACCACTGTCACTCCTCCCAACTCGACCTTCACGAAAAGTGGCCCTATAAACAGGCGAAACACTATTCGAGTCTACATAACAAACATCCCCCATTCCACTACATAGCGATCACGCTGCGACCTCGCTACGACCTCGCTATGTCCTAAGTTGGATTTCTGCAACCTTGGACTTTATAATTGTAATAGCATGAAAAATGTCAAGGACTGACTGAAAAGAAGGTGGTTAAAAGATTGTTTTCTATGTATATGAAGTTCTTTGAGCTTTCTGTCAAATCGCTAGGTTTCAGCAGGGTCGTGTATGGGGTATTACAGAGTATCAAATCTTTCTTGTTCTCCACAGCCAAGCCCAGATCGCCAACTGCTCCCTACGGAGGCATCGAGACAATCAGACGGACAGCCAGCAAGTCAAAAGGTAAAATGGCAATAAAAACTCAGGAAATATCCAACTTTAGTCCTGAAGATCACAGTCCTGAAGCCCCTTGTAATAGCCATAGGCAAGTTGTGCAATCCTTGCTGTAGGTCCTTCGCAGCTGAGCTAATAGATAAAGTATAATAGCATTAGGGCCCTCTTTCCGTGTATGTCTATCCAACTGGTGCTGCAGCTGCGCCACCATGCGACTCCCTCTCACATTGCAACTTTGTTAACGCTGCCGCTCACCCTACGTCATATTTCCAAACCAAGGCTTGACCAGCAGGATTTGTGGAAACAAAAAGATGCATGCGTGAATAGACACAAAAAAAATGCCCACGACTATTCTCTTTACGTTCTGTGTAGTTTTGTATCTTTTATATCATACTTCTTCTTCCAGACAGCTGCCCGGCCGGGCCCCGGTTTGGACATGTGACGTAGGGCTAAGAGAGGGTATAGGAGCCCCGGTAAAACTAAATAGCATGGCACCCACTGCTATATAAACTTTTTGCGCGCAATGAAATACGTCCACTCACGTATCCAACTGTGTATGCGCAGGTCAAAGCTTGTAAACAAAACATGTCATGGGCATCGTTATATGCAAATCGACCAAATGGGGAAGGGGGGTTTGGCACGTATGTGGACACGTACAAAGATATTGTCGAGACAAGAACTCTTTCGCCTTTTAGTGGCGCATGTGTATTTAGAATTGTGAACCTCCTTATGAAATAAAAACAATTATTTGTTTGTTGTTGGTAACACAGTGAGGAGATACGCCAGAGCTCTGTACACCTACCGGCCTCAGGAGGAGAACGAACTGCACTTGGAGACCGATGACGTCATCGAGGTACTGGAGGGGGAAGATGGCGGCTGGTGCCTGGGTTACCTGAGGGGCAGGATAGGCCTGTTCCCCTCCAACTACGTCAAGTTTCTGTCAGCGTCACAAGGTAGGCAAGAAAGACAACAACGAGCGTTTAGATGACCTACATTTCAGCTACACTGATTCATAGAAATAAGAATAACATTCATTATATCAAGGAGGGTTTTTTTAACCTCCTTGATCATATGCATAGAAACGACCAAAACACACAACTGTCGTATAATGAGGTTCACGGTGAAGCGAAGTGCACTGTGGGAAATACGTTCAAGGTGACGGCCCCTGAGACATAAATACATACGTCTGGACATTGTTATGCAAATCATTACATGAATTGTTTACAAGCTGGGGGCATTTACCTTTGACCAAGAGTGTTATATAACGTCCTCGCTTTGACATATCAACCACAATGCATTTCGCTGCGCATGCATACCTAGAACCGCGAGCCTCCTTATTGTAACACATAGTTAAATCATTCAGTGAAAACCATAATAAAGCCATATTCTTACCGTTTTCTGACATTTTCAACTCTGTCACCTCCACAGTACCCATACTATGATTTCACTACGCCCCCAATTAAAT
The DNA here is from genome assembly GCF_000003815.2 of Branchiostoma floridae. Lineage (NCBI taxonomy): Eukaryota > Metazoa > Chordata > Leptocardii > Amphioxiformes > Branchiostomatidae > Branchiostoma > Branchiostoma floridae. Next base: position 17,203,031 of record NC_049992.1, on the reverse strand, counting down.
CAAGCCACAGAGCAATGAGAGGCTGAAATTTAAAGTTATTTCTCCTTAGCATGAAAGAGCAGTTCTGATTGGACTTTTTGAACTCTGTCATCTCCACAGCACCCATATTATCATATCCAGTAGTTATCTTAAGACTGGTGTGCTTAATTATCTCAAAGAGCCACATCCGAAATCTAAACAAGCCACAGTGCCATGAGAGGCTGAAATAAAAAAAAATGCTTGCTCAACTGATTTGATATTCCATTGCAGTTTCTGCTGCAAAACTGAAGGAGCTATACGACCCAACGGACGCGAAGTCGAGCTCGTCAAAAGGCAGCCTGTAGTGCGTCATCAGTTTAGGTTGATGCTTCACCTACGTCATCACTTGATGTGCAGTTCCGAAGATTGCATCATCGTTACGTCATCTAATCCGAGGACACAAATGTACTACTAATAACATGTACCTGCATTTCACAGTAATACCACTAGAGGGCGCATGATTACCCGTAACAGCTACATTTTTACGGAATGAAATTCCAATTTGTTCCAATTCTTTTTATCATTTCAATTATTCACATTTGTTTATTTAGAATCGGGCAAGAAAGCAAATTACATATAAAAACCCAAAGTCACGAATTCCAATGTAAAAAAAATATATTGAGTACGAACATAATATGCATAAGAAGAGTTCGAAGAACACAGACCTTCGTGAAATATCTAATGTAGCTTGAAAAATGAAATCGTAACTTTTTGTAAAATATGTTGAATTTCAATTATAAGACAACGACCTGATGTTTATCTCTATCTAACTCGCAAATGTTATGATTATCAAATTAAAATCATGCATCATAGATATAATATGGTGTTTTCTCATTCACAATACGAATCAAATCAATGCTGCCTTACCGTATCGCATTTGTTTATCCAATAAGCATTTTTGTATAAGATAATGTACAAAAAGACTGTCAAGCAGTGCAGTTCAGCGCTTTGGGCTGCAAGATTTGTCATTAGAATTTTAATTTTAATAAGAATTTTAATTTGTCATACTTGTTGAATAAACCAGTCTACTACATAGAAGGACGTTCAATTGTTTATACTGCTTTGTTCGTTTGTAAGATTGGTTTCCGACAAATTGCTTGCATTGTAGTATATTTTTCATCTAGTTGTGTTAGTGTAGATCTGTATCCATCTATATGCGTTCCTGTATACGTATATACTAGTATTTGAAGCCTGCAGTGATGTATAAGTGTTTGTTTTTGTTTGGCGGTTTCAATGGTCAGAAATGTGCCAGAAATATATTATTTACAGTAATAATATTATGAAATATTAGAAAGTTTGTACAGATTACATACTAGTACACCAGCAGACCAACATATCAATTGCTATACCGTAGAACGCCAATAGGTGGCGCCTTTTCACAGTTACGCTGTGAAATCACATTCATGTCTTGTCGGTGTAGAAGCGACGCCTATGCTGACCGCCCTGAACTGCAGGCGTTACGTGCATACTGATTATTTTGATTTTCATTCTACCGGGTAATAATGCACATTTCTGTATGAATTATATATTGTAACATCAGTAATATCAGCCTGGCCCTTTAATACATGAGTTTGTTTCATTTATATGAGATGTAAATATCTATAAAAAAAACTAGGTCAAATACTTCAATTTATGGCAGCCGACTATGCCTGTAACTACATGTGGGTCTGTGTAACAGAGATAAACAGACACCAAGCTTCAGATGACCTAGCCTGTGCATATCCTTTACTAAATAGAACCAAAACTTCAGTCGCTAGAGAGAGAGAGGGTTTTGTGAAGAACTTACGTAACGTTAATATTTACTAGAACTTACGTAACGTTAATATTTACTAGAACCCAAAACAAAAATGATGTAAATCTGCCATGCTTGTCTGTAAGTAGTAAATGCTGAAAATAAAATTGTAGGTTTGTATGTCCCGATCTGGTTCCATTTTTATTTTTTTCCAATTAACCTTTATAATTAACATTCACATATCAATGTACAGAGAATATAATACATAAATGACAATACATAAGAAAGAAATTATGATCCAAGTTGAGTTCATGAGATTGCAAAGGTTGTGTCTTTTAAAGCATGCCAATGTTTTATATTTCTATAGTGTTATTTAACCTGTTTTTAAAATACGCAAAGTTTGGCTTGACGTTTCTTAAAAATCATACATAGATAGATACAATATTTTACAATCGGAATACAATGTAAATGTGTGGTAGTAGGATGGACGCCTTCCTGCATTGCACCGTACATAATCGTGTTTTCGTCTAGGACCAGGTCATGATATTTATACCGTATCAACCAGACACAGAACTGTTTCCAAAATATTTCAAAATGATCCATCTTTAATACACGATATTTTAGACCTTTAAGTGCGTTTCAAGTGTTACGCGTTACGAGCAACCCCGTTGCGTTTACGCCGTCTGTTTTATGCAGCCAATTTCATTTATCTTGCAAGGTTACGGAACCTTGTTGTTCTCGGTTTCCATCTGATCTTCCCGTGTTGCTTTGGCCTTTCAGCAATTGGCCCCGCCGTGCACAATTTGCGAGCCCCGGCCACACAGACTTAATAAGGCTCCAGATAAGAGGCGGGGGGTAGTCTCATACACTTTCGTGTGACAGAGTTATTCAAAGAGAAAGCTATTTTGTACGTAGTTCACATATGATATAGATATAGTTCGTTAATGTCGAGTCGTATTCATAACTACGCAATTATTCAATATATTGATTTGGTTTTATGGATAACATCCACTGGGGATTCCGAAACTGGTGCGAGCGTGCGAATAGAAAAAAGTTGGAAAATTGCCTTTATTGTGACATCTAAGAGGTCAGGAAGGTTAAAAAATAACTGAACACACATGAGTATGATATACTGAACAACATATTCTTTGTTCTTGTTCTTTCACGTCTTCTTCTTTGACTTTGGAACCGACGATGTCATTCTAAGAAATTAGTAGCCCTTTTTCGATATTTCTATGCACTTAACAGCATGTACGCGTGATCATTTTGCAACTGCTTTGTACAATTATTTACAGTGTGGTAGAAAACCTGATGTTTTGGAAACAGCCGAAAAAGGGAAGAAAGAAATAAAGAGATTAAGAAAGAAAGAAAACAACAAACGAGCCAAACCAGACTTACAATTCTCCAATGCAATTACCCGGGCCTATCACACCCATGCAACCTTCCATCTTGGCATGCTGTAACTATGCAATACTCACATATCTGCGAACTCACATTAATGCAAGCAAACAAACAAAAACACAAACTGATTACAATTCATCATTTTCATGGAGCTAAGAAGGACTGTAATAGTAACTGTCGTAATATAACCGTTTGCAGTCGAACTGCGAACTTCTGAAACAAGCCCCCGTGGTTCCTCCTAAATGTCAGTTTGTACGAACGCCTACACGTTGCGGACCAGGGGTCTCATCTATAGGATAACCAGCACTAAACTGAGATGAGAGAACCTGCATGTCAAACGGAACGTTCGTTTTGTTGCAAGCCTCGTTACGTTTATCGTGAGGCACAAACACACACTGTGAACTCTTTGAAGGGTAGAAGAAGAAGAAATATTGATTTTGAAAACATATCAAGAATTGGAAGTCCACAGCTCGAAGTCTTGAGAACCGTCCTCAAGTTGAGAGGAAGCCAAAACTATTTAAAACTTGACTACAAATGATAAGCTAACTATCTGTTGTTGAACACATCCTTGATTTTTAAGGTCCATTTTCTGTTCGTCACTCTTTCCCATACCCCCACCTCTCTCCTATATCCCCTCCTATGTCTTTCCGATAAATGAGGAATCAGCTGAAGTATTTCTGCACTTTTCTACCAGTACATTTGTACTAAAACATGGTATATTGAAATTTGTATTTCCGCATATGGACGATGTGGGTGTCTCTTAAACACACACCTGACTGCGACTGTTGATAAGTGGTCGGTCCCTGAAAAATATTGCTGGTTGCTCCCTCAGAGGACGAGGCTTACTGGACGGTCCCTCAGAGGATGATGCTTACTGGTCGGTCCCCTAGAGGATGATGCTTTCTGGTCCATCCCTCTGAGAATGATAGTATCTATATGATATACCTGACCCACCGGGCACTCTCTCTGTGGGTGTGGAGATAATGCCATCTCTGTATCATCTGCATCACGCGCAATGGCAGCAGGTGAGAAATTCAGCCAACACAACAGGTGATAGTTGACGATCATGATGATAGTGGGTAGATAGAGGCGAGAAAGGAAGAGCTAATGATGGTTTATCTCTTCGCTCTTCGACAGAGATAGCTCGGTCCTGTATACTTTGACTACAGGAAAGAAATAAAGGCACTAACGAATGAATGAACGCATGAAGGCAGGATGAAACAGGGGAGCGCTCGCATATCAGAGTGCGAACCG